>NC_059273.1:3170000-3197500 GCF_017591435.1 Portunus trituberculatus
CAACGTGGTGAAGAGCAGCGAAGATGACGTGCTGCAGATGATAAGGTGAGGATGAGATGGTGGAGTGTGAGGGTGAGAGGGAATAATGTGGTGGTGCATGTGGTGTTTATTGAGGGTGTGTTATACTGATAGGATAATGGATTTTGTTTATCAAGGGGTTTTTTTATACCATGTGGGCTTTTCACGGGAATTTATGGGCTAAAGGGGATATTTTTGGGGTACCTTCTATCTCAAAGCACACCCGCTAGGAAACCGTTTGAGGGTGAATGTGTGTGATGGGCATTTTATCTTATATAAGAGGGGAAAGCTGGCCAAGAGAAGCAAAAACTATGCAGATAAAGGCCCACTGAGTTGCCAGTCCTCGAACAGGATTAAGAGAGTGTTTTATTAACCCCCCTCCAGTACTGGGACACATTTTTTTTTTTTTTTTTTTTTTACGATTTTGAATGTAAGACAATTTTATTTACATTAGGAAGGTTCTATGGAGGTCAGAAGATTAATGGCCACAGTCTTCCACTATTTCAATCCCCCCACATAAGTTTCTGAAGCTTAATGAAATCGCCAAATAGTAAGCAGAATGAATATGAAAACTCGACACGGTACTGAAAGGGTTAAGGATGTGTGATAGATGGACAGGTAAACGGATTTTGTTTTAGGGTGTGTGAGGGTGTGTGTCCTTTTCTGAGGAGGGAATAAAGTGAGGGTGTTTGTAGGTGTGTGACAGATGGATGGTGTTTATTCAGGATGTGTGTGGGTGTGAGAACATTGAATAAGGATATGTGAGGGGAGGTAAGGTGATGGTGTGTGTACTTGTGTGAGAGGAAATAAAGTGAGAGTATATGTGTGTGTGTGTGTGTGTGTGTGTGTGTGTGTGTGTGTGTGTGTGTGTGTGTGTGTGTGATAGTTAATTAATTGACCACAATCACTCACAACACAAATTAATATAAACTACTACTACTACTACTACTACTACTACTAACACAGCATCCCTAACACACCCCAAACTCCACTAAACTGACGCCAGAACTCCAAGACCTCACTCAAAATCTGACCCAAACACCTGAAATCCTCCTTTGACACGCATCCTTTATCCTACAGAGAGTGCGGGGACGTCCTACCTTTGGAAGTGTATC
Source organism: Portunus trituberculatus (assembly GCF_017591435.1). Taxonomy (NCBI): domain Eukaryota; kingdom Metazoa; phylum Arthropoda; class Malacostraca; order Decapoda; family Portunidae; genus Portunus; species Portunus trituberculatus. The sequence goes on from NC_059273.1 coordinate 3,171,134, forward strand.
GCAGAGGAGTGTCCAAGCATCCTAGGGGACTTGTGAACGGTTACACCCCTTCCGCAGCTCTCCTTCCGCCCCCCATTAACGACAACGATAGCCATCCTCGCAAGAAACTCAGTCACATCTCCTTCACTTCAGAGGTAGGACGAGGACTTAGTGTATGACGTAATCTGTAGAGCATTACGTCACTGTCCTGAGTCCTGATTGGCTGGAGGAGTTTAAGCCGGCCCTCTGATTGGCTGAAATTGCCCGGGTGATTTTGTTATCTGATTGGTTGGTTTTGGGGTTTGGGCTGATTTAAGGTCCATATTTCTCGTTTCCCCGTCCAATCTGAGGTTACTTTTAGCAGAATCTTGTGGAAGTCAGTGGAGTTTCTAAAGTGTTTTCATGAGTACGGTAACTGAGCAGGGATTATTTACCGTCTTAGAAAAAGGTCCCATGAGAATCCATTTAGTTGTCCTCGATCTTTCTGTGTCTGATCTAGGATACTTTTGGCAGACACTAGTGGAATTCAGTAGTTCTCAACGGTGTTTTCTTAATCAGTGATAGTTTTGACGAGAATTAGACAAAAATATCAACCATAAGAACCTAATCAGTCATCCTTGATCTTGCTAGGATACTTCTAACACGATCTAGTGAAAAGAGCAGGAATTTTCAAGAGTATTTTCACTAATAATTAAACAAGGACTATTTACCCTTAAAGAACAGAAAACACTAATAAGAACTCCAATTACTCGTCTAACCTTTGCTCCTAATTCAAGAACATTGCAGTTTAAGAACACATGATTATTTGATAAGAGATGTGTTGCTTCGTGTGGTAGTGTGTTGAGGTATGTTCCGGTGCTTGGACTGACGTGGCAGGTAACAGACGGGTCCTGGGCAGATATGAGACAGGTGTGTGACGGAAGTGTTGGCGGGTATGCGTTAGTGTGCCAAGAGGGTGAATCTGACGAGGGGAATATGATGGTGACCAAAAAAGAAAAAAGAGAATGATACCAGTGTAGACATGTGAAAGGTTTGGGAAGAGTGAAAGGGAATGAATACTCCAGTTAACCTCTCCAGCTTAATCATAGACGCTTGGAAGTTGTGCAGGAGTAAATTACAAGGCTGAGTGTTGATTCTATGCCATTTATATTCAACGGCGTGAAAATAAAAGGATAACTGGGTGAAAGAATACATGTCATTACAGAAGGAGAAGATTACAGTTTGCGTTCTCGGCTTTGAAATGAAGCTATTTTTTACTCTTATAATTTCCAAGGCCAGGAAATTATAGCGAGTTGCAGAGAGAGAGAGAGAGAGAGAGAGAGAGAGAGAGAAACTTAATTACCTACTTCATCATCGTCATCATTAGCGCACCTCACGCCCCTCATAACGAACACCTGTGCACCTGAGACTTAAGGTAGTTTAGTGTGATTAATCGTAACCCTTGTCTTGACTCACCTGTCCTTCACTAATTAGCGTTAATTGTTCCCGTAACGAGCCAGTAATTTATCAGTATTCGTCCTACACTCAAATATTCCCATGTATTCCTATGTAGCAGTATTCCTGGTAGTATTAAGGAAGAAAATGTATCAAAATGTATCACTCCTATTTCACTTTCCTTTTCCTATCAGCTAAATCATCGCTATTAATTTTCACCCTTATCTCCTCCTAAGTATGGCTGTTTTCTGTCTGTAGTGTATTTTGTATAAGTATATTTTTAGTTTCTATGTGTATTTTTTTTTGTATATATTGTACACATCAGATTTATTATTATTATTATTATTTTTTATGTTGTATCTTGCTTTACTTTGTTCTTTTCGTTGTATTTCATTAGTTTGGTGTACATGTGCTTTGTGTATCTGTGTTTTCGTTTGTATATGTTGTAAATACACAGCCAAAGATGTATTTTTTTGTTTGTGTTTTTTGTTCCTTTCTTTTTTTTTTTAGTTTTATTGTGTTTAGTTAAGAGTATCAAGTAATATTATTGTCGTAGTTATCATTGTTTTTGTAGGTAAAGCACTGGCTATTAATTTTTACTTGTTTTTTTGTGTGTTTTGGTTTATCCTGCTGACACACACACACACACACACACACACACACACACACACACACACACACACACACACACACACACACACACTTTATTACTCATCTTTTACACAACATTCTCTCATTTCCATTTCTCAGCATAACCTCAAAAAAAAAAAAAAACATACATAATTACATACAAAATCATCAAAACAGCCAATGGTAGGTGCACTTCACTCACACTAACCCAAAACCCGCTTTCCCAAACATTCCGGCGTCTCATCCTCTGCTAACATGCTCTAGTGCAACCCATTCGAGTCATCAAAGGGGTGTTTTCAAGATTACCGGAATAGTTTACCATGCACTCCGTCTCATTAGTGGGAAAACGACTCATGAGAACTCCACGTAAGCTTGTAATCAGATGCACTTTGCTCTCTCACCGCGTCTGTTTCCCCAAGGCCACAGAGATGCCTAGTGTTTTACCTGTCGATAATGTGAAAATCATGTTCATTTGTCACTACCATCGTAAAAACACCATTAAAACCTGTTAAGCTTCATCTAGATAATGGAAACTACAGTGGAGGTGCGGGGTATATGAGACTTATCCTCCTTTTCCTATCTCTTTCTTTCTTCCTTTCGTTTTTCTCTCTTTCTCTCCTTCAGTTTATAAAAAGATACCAATAATCTATACAGAAGTACTATATTTACTACTGCTCACCGTTTATTCATCTACAAATTTATTCCACTCTTTTATTTACGTAGTGAGTCAGTCATACCTTCAAACATCGCTGTCATATTTAACCCACTCCTCCCACACAACAGTAGGTAGAAATCTGCTTATCCTCCTCCTTATACAAACAATCACTCCTATTTTACTTTCCATTCCCTATCAACTAAATCACCGCTATTAATTTTCACCCATACGTCCTCCCAAGTAAAGCTGAGAAACGCAATTAGCGAAATATTAAGCGATTCAGTCTTATCAACGGGGCAGTCAGGAATCATTCAGTTTCTCTTTCCCGAGCGTGGCGTGGATGGTGATTGTCTGTCTCAATATTTTGCAAGTACTAGTGTATTTGCAAGTTCTGGGGTCGCTATGGCTATCCAGGGAGAAGGTGAGTGTTCCGTGGGTGCTGGAGAGGAGTGAGAGTGAGACTGAAGGTGCAGGAAGGGAGTTTTGAAGGTGTAAAGAGTAATAGACATAGTGAGATGCTGTGTAGAAGATGGGAGTAGTGGTGGCCGATCTCTCCTCCTGTTTTCTTTTTTTTTATGTAAGAGGGAAACTTGGCCAAGAGAAATAAAAACTGCGGTAAAAAAAAAAAAAAGCCAACTGAGGTGCCGGTTCCCAAACAGGTTGAGTGAGATGTAGTTAGAAGTGATCGTGTGTGTTTGTTCCTTTCATCATTTATTCATCTCTTCTTACTTCCATCTTCATCTCTTCATTCTTGTTATCTTCCTTCTTACGTATTTCATTTCTTCCCGATTTTCAAGTCACAATAGAAATGAGTCATGTTTCTCTCTCTCTCTCTCTCTCTCTCTCTCTCTCTCTAATTCTAAACTTTGCTTGAAGAATGTGTTTTTTTTTTTTTCTATTACGTGTCATTTCCCGCATCAGATTATCCTTCCTTTCGTTGTTTATCTGTTCTTTATCCTATTATCTCTTTTTATTAGTCATCTTTATCATGTCAGTTTTCATTGAAGTGAATTGTCTTGTTATTCCTGACTACCATTACTTCAATCCTACCACCACACTCCTCTCTTCCCTCCCTCTCAGTAGCAGTCTCTCAGGAGTCAAGATACAATGGATATTAAAAGCGTACCTATTAATTGTTCGTTACCCATTAATTGTTTTGCGTCTCTTATAATATTGCCTATTGTTTTGTGTTAAGTTCTCAATTATACTCTGTCTCGTGGTTCTTTATGGGTTACGAGAGATGAGGTGGTGATGGTGGTGGTCTTGTTCGATGAGGTGGTGAAGGTGTTGTGGTGGTCTTGTACAGCTGTTTCTCCACCGTTTGGTTTGTTTATATCCAGGCCACGTTCATGTAGTGATTCTCCTTAACGCACACGCACACACGCACGCACGCTCTCTCTCTCTCTCTCTCTCTCTCTCTCTCTCTCTCTCTCTCTCACACACACACACACGTAAAGGCATTTTTTTCCTCTCTCTCTCTCTCTCTCTCTCTCTCTCTCTCTCTCTCTCTCTCTCTCTCTCTCTCTCTCTCTCTCTCTTCCCCATTTAACTCTGCTAGTTCTATTTTGCATATACACTGGGAAGAGAAGAGAGAGAGAGAGAGAGAGAGAGAGAGAGAGAGAGAGAGAGAGAGAGAGAGACCCCCACTTGTTACCGGGGCTTCCATAAAAGAGAAGAAACGCAGACCTTCCAAAACCAAAATCCAATTCAGTTCTGACTCGACCTTTCACACCCCGCCCCTCCTTTCCCTTCCCCTCCCCTCTCCTCCCCTCTCCTCCCTTTCCTCCCTTCCTCTCCTCCCCTTCCTCTCCTCCCTCCTTCCTCCCTCCCATCCCTCCTTCCCATTCCCTCCTGTCCCATTCTCTTCCTTCCCCTCCCATTCCCTTCACCCTCCCCTCCCCCTCCCTCTCTTCTCTTTTCTCTCCCATCCCCTCTTCTCCTCTCCCTTTCTCCTCCCTTCTCTTCCCTCCCCTTCTCTCCCCTTCCCTTCTCTTCCTTCCCCTTATCTCCTCTTCCTTCTTTCCCTTCCCTTCTCTCCCCCTCCCCGTAATTCCGTATGCATAGAAAGGCGCGAAGAACAGGAGAGGTGAGCGCTATTGTAACAGGGAACAAGGAAGAACTGGCAGGTAAAGGAATGAAAATATTAGCAGAATGAAAGCACTTTATTCTAACAACCTTGAGATATTTGTGTTATGAAAGCCTTCTATTCTAACAAGGGTAGAAGCACTAACAAGCAATTAACTCCTTCACTGTGGCGCGTAACAGTTCCCGGGGACACAAACAGTACGTGAGGGTTTTATAAGCAGCTACAGGAAAGTTATCGATGGAAAAATATACAGTCCACATTTTTTTTTTTTTTTCGATGTTTTAAGACTGGCAGTGGCTGAAGAAAAATGTAAAAGTGTCTTAGAGCGATTGGTAATTAACCCTTTCAGTACAGGAACGCGTTTTTATCATGATTTTTTGGTGTGATTAGACCATTTTATTAATATTAGGAAGGGTCTATGGAGGTCTGAAGATTAATGGCCAAAGTCTTTACTATTCAAATCCCCACATAAGTTTCTGAAGCTGTTTAAGATCACCAAAAAGAAAGCAGAATAAACATGAAAACGCGTCATGGTACTGAAGGGGTTAAGGATAGGTGGACCAAGCGGCTGTCAAAGGGTTAAGAAGAGAAGAGACAGCAATATCAGATCAGTGGAGGGAAATTTTGACTACATGAAACTGTTAACGAGGGAACAAGCACAGGCGAGTAATTAAATATGAACTTGAGGAAAACACTTTATTCTGACGAGGGAAAGCAGGAAGAACAAACATTTAGGAACCAAAATATCTAAACAGTATGAGGACATTCTATTTAAAGGTGAAAAAATACCAACAAGCAATTAGGAGTGATTTTCTTTTATTTCATCTTAATTTTCAGATTTTTATTCATTGATATTACTAAAATTCTAACTATTTCATTTTCTGTTCTTCTACTTCTCTCTCTCTTTTTCCCTGTACATCCCTTCCTTCTTCTCTCTCTCTCTCTCTCTCTCTCTCTCTCTCTCTCTCTCTCTCTCTCTCTCTCTCTCTCTCTCTCTCTCTCTCTCTCTCTCTCTCTCTCATTTATTTACCTTTTTATATTTTTCCTACCTCCCTCCCTCTCCCTCCTACAATTATTCTCTCTCCCTTTTGTTTTTCCCTCACATTTTCTCACATATTTTTCCTTTCTTTACTTTTTTCTTCACACGCATATTCTTTTTTTTCGTATTTTTTCGTATAATTCTTCTTTTTGATGTCGTTTCCTCTTCCTTTGATATTTTATTCTTATTTCTTCCTCTTTTTTTCTTTTCTCTTATTTTTCTCTTCCTTTACCTGTCCCCCTCGTTTATTGCACACTTTTCTCTCCTATTTTTCCTCCACGTGTTTACTGTTTATCATCTCCACTTTCTCTCTTCCACTTTGTCTCTCTCACGCCCCTCATAACATGCAAACTCCATTTTCTTTTTCTTTTTTCTTACCTTGGTGACTTTATCTACATCTTTTGCACGTCCTTTCATCACCCTTACTCTTTCCCTACCTTCCTTTCACCCATTTATTTTCCCTCCCTCACTCAATTTGCTATCAGCTTTCATAACTTCCCTTTTCTTCATCTTCTAACACGTATCTCCTTCTGTTATCTTTATCGTCATCTTTTGTATACTTTCATCTTCATCTGCCTTTATCTTATCCACTTATTGTTCTTCATGTCAATCTTCTACCACCTGCATAACCTTTCTTTCTGACCTTAATGCACGCACCTCTCATCCTTGTCTCCCTTTCTAAACCTTCTACCCATTCTTCTGCCTCTCACCTTCACTTAACTTCCCTTGACTTTAATACACGCACCTCTCATCCTTGTCACCCTTTCTAAACCTTCACTCTTACCCATCCTTCTGCTCCTCACGTCCAGCAGAACGCCGCTGAGGACCGCCAGACGCTTGTGTTCTCCGTCATCAACAGCGAACAAGCTTTTAGTAACACGTGTCGCTTCGGAGTGGAACGCTATCTGATTCCCCTTACCTTCCGCGGGGACTTGATCACCACCACGCAACACCAGCAGCTCTTCAACAACATGGACCAGGTAATGAAGTTTAATGAAGGCCAGACTGAGTGGGGAGGGAAAACAAGAGGGTGTATAGAGGAGGTAAAAATGAGGGAAAGGGGAGGGTGTATTGGGTGACTGTGTACAAAGGGATGGTTAGTATGGAAGGGTCAGGGAAGAAGGTGATGGATTGGGTCAGCATGGGAGAGGTGAGGTAAGGTGGAAAGGAAATGGTTAGAGGTTTATCAGCATGGCATGACAGGTGATATAGTAAGTAAACAAATAAACAGGTGGCGATAGAAGATAGAAATATGTAGTTAGACGTGTTTTATAAAAGGGAATGCCACGTGTGTTATGTTTTGAAATCAAAGAAAGGGTTAACTGACTGGTTGAAGAAGTTAGTTATGCATTGAAGAATATTAGGCGAGGAAAAATTAAAAAAAAACAAAATGAAAAAAGATAATCATATAAAGAAAGAAACATACTAATTCATAAGATAGTAATAATTCTAGAAGATGGAGATACAAGATTTATATAAGAAAACTAAAAAAAAAAATGCTAACTAATAAATTATAAAAAAAAAAAAACAAGACGAAAAAAGTGAAGGGAAAGAAGAAAAGATGATAGTGATTTCAGAAGACGGAGATGGAGAGGGGAAAATGAGAGGGTTAAGAGGTCATCAAATAAATCGAATATTTGAAATGAGGGGAAAGAGGAGCGGCGGGATGATGAAGGGCAGGTAGTTTCCGTAAATTATTGGGGAGGGAGGGAAAAAGAGGGGAAAAAATGGAAAAGTACAACTAACAAGGTAAAAAAAAAAAATTGAATGTTTATGAGCTCATGTTTCAATACGAGAGAGAAAAAGGAAGGAGGAAATTTAGGAGGGAAGAAAAGAGGTGACGAGAAAAGAACGAAGGGAGAATGAAGAAAAGAAAAAAGAAGAGGTGAGAAGAAAGGAATAAAAAAAAGAAGAGGGAAGGAGGAGGAGGAGAAGGAGGAGGAAAAAGAAATGAAAATGAGTGTAGGACAGACGAGGAATAAAGAGAAGAAGAAGAGGGGAGAGATAGAAGGGAAAAGAAGACTAAAGAGAGAGGAATAAAGTGAGGAGAAGGTGAAGGAAAGGAAGAAGGAATGGGAGGAAGAAAAGAAAAAAGATGGGAGAAGAGAAGGAGGAGAGAGGAATGAAAATGAATATAGGACAGACAATGAATAAAGAAAGAGGAAGAGAAGAAGAAGAAGAAGAAGAAGAAGAAGAAGAAGAAGAAGAAGAAGGAGGAGATGATAGTTATTAAAGTTAAAAGAGATGGAAAAAAAACGAAAAAATCGAAAAAATCAGTAATGAAAAACCACAAAGGAGAAGGCATGAAAATTCCCAGGGAAAAAAAATAGGATTACAATAAAGAAAACGAGATTGAAGAAGGGAAAAAGGGGGAAAAAAGCAACAAAGGAAGAAGATATAAGAGACACAAAGGACATTAGATAAAAATAGGCATAAAAAATAACTCACATTTTTCCCTATCATCAATAGAGAATTCTGCAGATTACAGAGAAGAAGAGGGGAGAGAGAGAGAGAGGGGATGATGGGAGAGAGAGAGAGAGAGAGAGAGAGGGGAAGGGGGAGGAGATTATAAGCACCATATTTAGATCAAAACTCGAGGAAAAAAACAAAGAAAAAACAAAAAAATCGAAAAGGAAGAAACTTAATAACGAAGAAAGAGGGGAAAGAGAGGAAATAAGACGAGAAATGGAAGGTGGAAGTAAATGGATTCTGTTTTAGGCATATTGACCAAGTGAGGGGAAAGGGGAGTGAGGGGAGGAGAGAGCATGGCTGCCGAGGGGAAATATAAGCTGGTAAAACAAGGGAAGGTGTAAGAGGGGAAACGAGAAGTCAATTTGAAACCGTATTTTGAGGTAACATTATACCAACAAAGGGGAAACAACAAGGGGAACCAGGTGTGTTTCTCCTTTATCGGCGGGAGCAGGTGAGGGGAGAGAAAAGGAATTGAGAGGAAAAAAAATGAGGGAAGTTACTGAGAGAGGGAAAGAATGGAGAGAAATCGGGAAAAGAGGGGAGAGATAGGAGGGGAGAAGAAGACTGAAGAGAGAGGAATAAAGTGAGGGAAAGGAAGAGGGAATGGGAGGAAGAAATGAAGGATAAAAAGGAGAAAATTGGGAGAGGAAGAGTAAAAAGAGAGAAGAGGGGAAAGAGGAGTGAGGGCAGGTGAGGGGAAGAAGACAGAGAAAACACATACGTAGAAAGAGGCATGAAAGGAGGTGAGAGGAAGGGGAGAGTAAAAGGTGAGGGGAAGAAGGGAGGTGAGGGGATAAGGGAAGTGAGGGGAGATGACCCACATACACCTGGAAATCACGTAGTGGGGAGTAATTTGCCTGCACGAGATAACGCAATTATGTTATGGTAATGAGGGGCAGGTGACCATTATTGTTGAGGTGGTGGTGGTGGTGGTGGTGGTCGTGGTGGTGGTGGTAATGGTGGTAGCGATAGTGGTAGTATTAGTGATGGGTGTTGCGAAGAATCAGATATAGAAATTGACTTGTATTGGATAGTAATAGTAGTAGTAGTAGTAATAGTAAAAGTAGTAATAATAGTACGTAGTATGAAAAAAAAAATGAATAACTAGATAATAATTTACCAGTATATAGAAGCAATAGTTGTTGTTATTGTTGTTGTTTTTTTTCCGTATCATTCTGACCCCCTCTCTTCCACAGCTGATGGACCTGTCGGAGACCCTGGTGGACCGCCTCATGGGGAACACTGACGACACAATAGGGGACCGTGTGGGGATGGCGTATTATCAGCTGGTTAGTACTCTCTCTCTCTCTCTCTCTCTCTCTCTCTCTCTCTCTCTCTCTGGATGATTAATTAACAGGCTACAACATTTTCATATATTTTTTGTCCCCCAGTGATAAAAATAAAGGCAGTTTATCACATTTTTTATTGGTTTAGTTATTTTTGTCTTTTAAAGGTTAATTTGTTGTTTGTTAGTGATAATGTTATGTGCGTTAAGAGAAATTGGTGATTGTGGTAAGGTCAATAATTTCAGATCGTTATTTTTAAGTTAGCCTGCCATTAAAAGTACCGTTTTCTCTTAATTTTTTCTTATTTTTCAATAGTTACTAAATATGTCTAGATTATTATTTTTTTTTTTATTAGTGTGATATTTAGAGCACAGTTTTCTTCATATATCATCAAAGTTTATTAAAACCAGCAGTAGTTATTGTTTTACTATATTTTATCATGAAAAGTACCGTTTTCTCTAGCATACTTTCAGGTGTTAAGGGTAACTATTTTTCCCCTCCATCCCTCAGTTAATTAGGCACTTCATTAATTAAACTGCCTGGGGTGGGCGCTTTTAATTATTCTTCATTGTAACATTGGAAGTCTGAATATTAAAGGCGTATGTAACTGAATATACTGAATAACATCATCTGAATCCTGAATTGAGTGGATATTAGGATTATTATGTTTTGACTGATTGACTGACTGATTAGGTAACTGACTGACTGACTGACTGATTGGATTCTTTACATCTACACATACTAATTGACCGAGTGATATTTGACATACTAACTACTACTACTACTACTACTACTACTTACTACTACTACTACTACTACTACTACTACTTCTACTAAACATCAACAAGTACTACAACAATAACAACAACTACTACTATATACTACAACTACAACCACTACAACAACTACTACTACTACTACAACCACAACCATTACAAATACTACTACCCACCACCACCACCACCACTATCGCTACCCGCAGGTGGAGGAGTTGGTGCAGCAATACACACAGTACCTGGCCGGTCTTCCCGAGGCTGACCAGGTGCTGGCCCTCAAGCTGCAGGAACAAGACTTCAACGAGTTTCTGCATGAGCCGCCTGTGCCGAGGAAGAAGCCAGACATCACCGCCTTCATTCACAAACCCGCCGAGGTGAGAGAGAGAGAGAGAGAGAGAGAGAGAGAGAGAGAGAGAGAGAGAGAGAGAATTCTGAAACGTTATGCTCTCTCGAAGGCCCACGTAGATGATTTGTCTGGTTCTCACGAGTGTTCTTTCTGTTAATCATTTAGAAATCTTGTTAATGTCGCTAGAATTATAGAAAGAGGCTTACAAACCTTATGACTTGAACTAGAAGCTTTTGAAAGTAATGAGGGATGTTGTAGAAGTGTTTCAGAGAGAGAGAGAGAGAGAAAGCAGGGTCTCGCGAGCCCCCAACGGTTCATAGATTTCCAGGGGTACTTATATTGCTGATCTAATAATACACCATTGCATATCGAGTTAGGTGCGTATTTAGATGCACTTTGCTCCCCCACCACGACTATCTTCTAAGGTCCACAGAGATGGCTAGCGGGGTTTTCAAGAATGCCGAGTGTCTCTTCTGTTAATAATGTACAAAGCTTGTCACTCTGCCTCTAAAACCGTAGAAACACCTTAAAAATTCGTGTAACTATAAGATAAACCCTCTTGAAGTAGTGAAGATGAATCAGAGAAGTGAGAATACGAGCCTTTAGTGTCAGTCATTAAATTAACATAGTGTTCGATGTCTGATTACTAGACGTTCAGGTGAATAGTTTTACAACTCACGTAGTTCTGAAGGAGAGAATGATTGATAACTCTTGATATAAACCATTCTATTTTATATTATCTAAATTTTACATCAAGTTTGTCAATACCATCGTATTCTTTACTAACGGAACAGTTGGTCCCTCTGTAACTCGTCAATGAAATGGTTGGTAAGCATGAGCGCTGCCATTTTGTAGGATGTTTCAGTAGATGCTCTGAAGCAGTAAAGCACTTGTTCGGTGCCTGGCTGGCCGTCACGTGCTCAGCCACGGCTCAGCGCATGATCCTCCCAAAAGTGGTGAACAATTGCGATATTAGACGAGGACAGCCGATGTCTCTGTATATGTAAAAGGTTTCTGTTCATTATCATTCTTGTATCATTAAGATCTCTTACTCGACTCTGAGCCATGAAGCAGGTTTCGAAAAATGTGTGTATGTGACTATGTGTGTGTGTGTGTTGCCTCAAACCTATCCCAAGCTATTATCTTCCTGTCTCTTCAGTCTTCCTTATAATGTCACGTATGTTCTCAAACCAACACCACGCAGCACAACTTACCCACGCATCCTTCCATCTAAAGAGACGATAACATGACGAGTTAGCGACCTTCATTATTGTTAAAGTGGCGTCCCTGCATCTCTTCCTCTTCCCTCCCTCCCTTCCTCTCCCTATAAAGCTCTGCCTACTTCTTGACTCTTAAACCCACTCATGCATTCTTCCCACCTTAAAGAAGAAAACGTGACGAGTTAGTGAGTTTCATTATTGTTATCTGGAAAAGTGGCGTCCCTGCATCTCTTCCTCCTCTCTCCCTCCCTCTCCCTACAAAGCTCCGCCTACTCTTGACTCTCCGATTACTTGTAACCTTAGTTATCCCGCGGACACTGTGACGAGGCGCTGTGAGTGGTAAGTCCCCATTTTTCTGTCTAATTTATTGTTTTCTTTCAGTTTGTCTTTGTGATTTGGTCAGGTTTTATTTGTTATTCGTTTTGGCATCGCATCATTGGTGGTTTTGGGAATTATTGTGTCACGTGGTATAAATTTGGAGATGATCATGTGGGGAGTATTGAAATGATGTGATTTTCGTTTCTCGATTTTATTTTGATGATTTTTTCTTTATATCTAAATAATAAAATCTCTTTATACAATTATCACCACCACCACCACCACTACTACTGCCACCACCGCTACTACTACTACTACGACGCTATTACTACTACTACTACTACTACTACTACTACTACTACTACTACTACTACTACTACTACTACATCAAATCACAACACCACTTGTATATATTCATCCCACCCTCTCTCTCTCTCTCTCTCTCTCTCTCTCTCTCTCTCTCTCTCTCTCTCTCTCTCTCTCTGATCGAAACACCTATAAAGACACCCAAATACTCAAACTATCACTGCAATACACACCCATACAGTCCCATACACTAACCCACCATCTCACCTTATTCTCTCCCATCATGCAATATAGTTTAAAGCCTGTCTCGGAGCAGAGTTCATTAATTTAGGTCGTTTAGTTGCCAGGGTGTAGAATTAAGCCAAAATTTATAGGGTGTGTTTACAATGATGACTTAACCCTTTCAGTACCATGACGCGTTTCCATATTCATTCTGCTTACTATTTGGTGATTTTATACAGCTTCAGAAACTCATGTTGGGATTGAAATACTGAAAAGTGTGCTCATTAATCTTCTGACCTCCATAGACCCTTCCTAATGTCAATAAAATGGTCTAGTCATACAGAAATCTTAAGGTAAAAATGTGTCCCAGTACTGAAATGGTTAAAATGACACATATCTCACCCCCGGCGCCTCTCCCACAGCACCTGCGTGAGATCCTGGGCCTCCTGACGCAGGTGTACACTACGTCAGCAGGTCACCCCGACAACGCTCACCTGGACGCTGTGCTTGACCGCCTTAAGGTGACCACGTAACCTTTGCTCCTCACCTTCACTCACTCACCTACATTTTAATCCAGCTTTCTATTGCCTCGTCTTGGTATTTTATTAATAGTAGTATTGCAGTAGTAGTGGTAATAATAATAGTAGTAGTACCAGTAGTAGTAGTAGTAGTAGCAGTAGTAATAATAATAATAGTAGTACCAGTAGTAGTAATAGTAGCAGAAATGGTTGTTGATGTTGTTTTAGTAGTAGTTTTATTATTATCATCATCAGTAGTAGTAGTAGTAGTAGTAGTAGTAGTAGAAGCAGAAATGGTTGTTGATGTAGTTCTAGTAGTAGTTTTATGATCTTTCTTACTAGTAGCAGTAGTAATAGTACCAGTAGTAGTAGTAGCAGAAGTAGCAGTAGTAATAGTACCAGTAGTAGTAGTAGCAGAAATGGTTGATGTAGTTCTAGTAGTAGTTTTATTACTATCTTAGTTAGTAGTATTAGTAGTATATTGTAGTAGTAGTAGTAGTAGTATAGTAGTAGTAGTAGTAGTAGTAGTAGTAGTAGTAGTAGTAGTAGCAGTAGCAGCTGTTGTTACTGTTGATTCAGCAGCAGTAGTAATATTAATAAATTTTGTTGTTTTGGTTTTATTGTAGTAGTTGTAGTAGTAATAGTATTGGTAGTATAGTTTTCATCAGCAATATATATCAACCTTTATTTATTTACAGCACATTATCCATTTTTTTCTCCTTTACAGCACATTACCCATTTTTTCCTCCTTTATTTACAGCACATTACCCATTTTTTTCATTTACAGCACATTACCCATTTTTTTCCTTCATTTACAGCACATTACCCATTTTTTTCCTTTATTTACAGCACATTACCCATTTTTTCCCTTTATTTACAGCACATTGCCCATTTTTTCCTTTATTTACAGCACATTACCCATTTTTTTCTCCTTTACAGCACATTACCCATTTTTTCCTCCTTTATTTACAGCACATTACCCATTTTTTTCCTTCATTTACAGCACATTACCCATTTTTTTCCTTCATTTACAGCACATTACCCATTTTTTCCTCCTTTATTTACAGCACATTACCCATTTTTTCCTTTATTTACAGCACATTACCCATTTTTTTCCTTTATTTACAGCACATTACCCATTTTTTTTCCTTTATTTACAGCACATTACCCATTTTTTCCTCCTTTATTTACAGCACATTACCCATTTTTTTCTCCTTTACAGCACATTACCCATTTTTTTCCCTTTATTTACAGCACATTACCCATTTTTTTCCTTTATTTACAGCACATTACCCATTTTTTTCTCCTTTACAGCACATTACCCATTTTTTTCCTTCATTTACAGCACATTACCCATTTTTTTCATTTACAGCACATTACCCATTTTTTTCCTTCATTTACAGCACATTACCCATTTTTTCCCTTTATTTACAGCACATTACCCATTTTTTCCTTCTTTACAGCACATTACCCATATTTTTTTCTCCGTCTAACATGGCACTGTGTAAAATTCAAATACGTTTTCTATTTTATTTATTTCGTTTCCTTTCTTTTTTTTTCTTTCGTGCAAATATTTTCGTCCCCTACTGCGTCCTTTTTTTTTTTTTTTTAACTTTCTGTATTCATTTTTATTCGTTCATTTGGAATTTTGTATAGTAACATTAATATTCATCCATGTGCCTTTATCATTTGTATTTTCTGCGTGAATTCACCAAAAAAAAAAAAAAAAAACATTCCAAATCTATAGCTTTTTTTTTTTCAAATTAACGAGAAAGAATATTGAGATGCTTAGAGATAACTTAGGAATACGATGTAGTTATAATTCACTTCTCTATAATAGTTTTTTTTTCTCTCTCATTTCTTTTAAGCTTTCATTGCAACGTTTTATTGCAAGTTCACAGCAGCGTTTTATTTGTTTCATTCCCTGCAGTGTGCATTAGTATGTATTTATGTATGCATTCTCTCTGTGCCTGTGTCGTAACCTCTCTCTCTCTCTCTCTCTCTCTCTCTCTCTCTCTCTCTCTCTCTCTCTCTCTCTCTCATATAAAAAAATAGAATAGAATAAATAGATAAATAAAAGACAAAAATTGACGGCTAATCTACACGAGCCAACTTCACTCTCCCTCTCACTCTCCCTCTCACTCTCTCCCTCACTCTCCCAACAGACATGCTACCGGGGCGTCACCAGCCAGCAGAACATCATGGAGCCGTCACCCCCCGCCCACATGCCGCCCCCGACCGCTCTTCAAACACCACCACCCACTACCAAAGCTAGGCCCGCCCCCCTCCTTCGCCCCCCACTCATCTCTGTGGCGGACATTGAACAGAGGCTCGTGTTCACCAAGTTTACGCAGGTATTTGGTGGAGAGAGAGAGAGAGAGAGAGAGAGAGAGAGAGAGAGAGAGAGAGAGAGAGAGAGAGAGACGAGTAGGAAAAAGAAATTAAAAAAAAAAAGAAAGTGAAAGAGAGAGAAAGACAGTTTTAAGAGCAGAAAGGGAGAAAAGTAGAGAGAGAGAGAGAGAGAGAGAGAGAGAGAGAGAGAGTACTACTATACATTTCAGCGGTGGACAAGCGGTGTTTTTTGCAGATATCTCCTAAACGAATCGTTGGATGAGTATGATATTTCAACACACTACCTTGAACATCCATTTGTAATTTATGGTTAACATACCACAGTGCTATATGTGTTATGTGAGGAGTTTACTCGTGAAAAATAACACAAAGCCGACGAGTCATGTTGACGCATTCCAATGAAAGTGTGGTTCCCCCACACCACACCCAAACCATTCCTAACCACTACTACGTCTATCTGCAAAAAACACCGTTTGTCCACCGCTGAAATGTATAGTAGTTTGTCTGTCACTGATTATCAAGACACACACACACACACACACACTCACACTCTCACTCTCACTCTCTCTCTCTCTCTCTCTCTCTCTCTCTCTCTCTCTCTCTCTCTCTCTCTCTCTCTCTCTCTCTCTCTCTCTCTCTCTCTCTCTCTCTCTCTCTCAGTGCAGTGCAATTAACACGTTCATAATTTTTTCTGGCCTTGATAATTGTGTTTCTGAATTTTACCGACAATTGTAGCTTATCTTCCAGAGAGAGAGAGAGAGAGAGAGAGAGAGAGAGAGAGAGAGAATGAGCTCACTCCTAACTATGTATCTATTTTGAGATAGTGAAAAAAAAATAAGATAGAAAAATTATGCATTGAGCTCCGTGTCGAGAGAGAGAGAGAGAGAGAGATTTCGCGGGATATTTATCATTCCTTTCTAGTTTGTATATGTTTTTTTTTCTTTCCTTTTCTACTTTTCTCAATTTTTTGGTTCATACATAATAATCCTGTCTCCTTACAGTCCTCTCTCTCTCTCTCTCTCTCTCTCTCTCTCTCTCTCTCTCTCTCTCTCTCTCTCTCTCTCTCTCTCTCACCCATTATCCTTCACCAAAGAAGTGCTTCCATTATTTTTCACAGCCTCTGAACAACCCCTTAAGCGGCAGCCACCTATACCACTTACTCTGCATCTTCTCCCTCCTCTCCCTCCCTCCCACTCCCCTCCCACTCCCCTCTCACTCCCCTCTTCTTCGTTCTTGCCGTTATTCCTTATTTTTCATGTCTAACACCCGATAAGTAATTTTGATCATTCTCTCTCTCTCTCTCTCTCTCTCTCTGGTAATATTGTCTGTTTTTACTTTTCTTCTTGTATTCATTCGTCTCTTATTTTTCAACGTAATCTTTTTAGTTTTTTAGTTTTTATTTGCATTATTATTCGTATTTACTCCTTTACGAATGTTGTTTGTTGTTTACTCACTCACTCACTCACTCACTCCCTCGCAGCCTTTCCGCCTCAACGATGGCAAGAGGCAGTGGGTGTTTGGCGGAGAGCTCTACAAGTTTGAGGGGCGCCACCTGAAGCAGTACTGGGCGATGCTCTTCACTGACCTGCTTCTCTTCACCAAGATCAACAGGGACCGTGTTATCTTCGTCATGGAGGACCCCGTGCCCCTCGCCTCCGTGTGCCAGGCGATTTTCAATGTGAAGAAGAAAGGTGGGTGGTGGTGGTGGTGTTGGTGGTAGTGGTGGTGGTATTAATGATGGTGGTGGTGGTAGTAGTGATGGTGGTGTTAGGTGGTAGTGGTATAATGGTGGTGGTGGTTGTTGTGGTGGTGGTGGTGGTAGTAGGGGTTATCAGAATAATGTACGAGACACACAGATTGATGGTGATTAGGGAAGCAGGTTTGTAAGGTAGTAATTGTTGTTGTTGTTGTTGTTTGTGTGTGTGTGTGTGTGTGTGTGTGTGTGTGTGTGTGTGTGTGTGTGTGTGTGTGTGTGTGTGTGTGTGATTATGTACCTCCCTCTTGCAGACACTTCATATCACTCGACACGCCACTTACAGAAAACAAAACAAAGACTTCAACGACTGCGTGCCTCTCCACCTGTTACCACCACCACCACCACCACTACTACCACCACAACAATAACAACAAAGAAACAAAAATAACACATAATTACTTTGTCCACCCTTTCATTAAAAAAATCAACATTAATTACACTTTTTTATCCATTGCTTTACTCTCTACCCCTCTCACTCTCCCTTCCCTCTCCCCTCTCACAGCCACAGAGTTCCGCCTCATAGTGGACATAGGAGTGAAAGTGCCGGGCTCCGAAGCAGGGTACCTCTCCTCTCCCGCCGGCTCGCGACGCCGCCGTGGCTCCACCACCTCCAACTCCTCCTCGGGCCGCGCCAACAAGAGGACACTGGTCATCCGCGCCCCCACCATTGACCTGAAGGCGACATGGAACAACCTCATCAACCGCCAGCTGTGAGTAGAGAGAGGGAGAGGGAGGGGTGTAAGAGAGAGAGAGAGAGAGAGAGAGAGTGTGTGTGTGTGTGTGTGTGTTCATTTTTCATTTCTACTCTTTAATCTTTACTTTAGAACTACTACTACTAACGGTGCTACCTTTACTACTACTTCTATTACTACTACTACTACTACTACTACTACTACTATTAGAGCCTTTTTTGCCAACGTTTTCTTACCAGTAATTAATAATTTGTATGTATCTGGCAAGAATTATCCCGTCACGTCATGGCTGCCTGGCGGGAAACACAGCCAGTAATTAATAATTTGTATGTATCTGGCAAGAATTATCCCGTCACGTCATGGCTGCCTGGCGGGAAACACAGCCCGCCACAAACAGTCATAAGTGTTCATGTGGGTGTGGCGGTGAGTGGGTGGAATGTCACTAGCTGGGAATATTCGAACGGCAAAATTACTGTTTCCAAGACAATACAGTGGTACCGATTGCGTCTATACGGCTTATTACAGCAGTCTGCTTAGCGTTTACAGCGTGGCATGCCTTGTAAGTACAGTGCAGATGTCTGATAGGTTAGCTAAGTTAGGTTAGGTTTTATGTCCTTATCGATCATGGCTCCATCGTTTAGATTATGTTAGGTTTACGTCCTTAAACACACACACACACACACACAGGAGGAGGCTGAGTGGAGTGACGGATATGGAAGAGCCTGAGAGGAGTAGGTGGATGTGAGAAGACTGAGACGGATAAGTACACACACACACACACACACCAGAAATCACGCGAAAATAAGTGAATAACCATCAAAATAACTCAAAATAATAAGGGAGGAGAAGGAGGAGTCGCTGCCATCTTGGTTTTCAGCTCAGGTCTCCCCCGCCGCCATAATGGACTGGCCCGACACGGATATTATTTCTTTTTTTCTTTAACCTAAGCTAAACTTATTTCTTTAACTTTTAAGTAAGATGTCAAGGTTTGTGAGAATGTTTAGTGATGGTTTAAGTGTTTTCCGTGTGTGCGTGAAGGGAGAGGTGTCGGGTGTGAGGTGGTGTGTGTGTATAAATCAGTGGTGTTTTTTCCGGTTATTTTCTTATACTGCCCAGTACAAGATTTTTATTTCAATTCCTGGTTACGATTTTATTGCCTCAAAAAATCCTTCATGCTTTTCTTAGCGTTTTTCTTGCCTGGTGAGTTAAACATTATGGTCTTACAAAACTTTTTAGGCCCGTTAAAAATAAAAATAAGTGACGAGGTTATATTTTTCATTTCTTTCATTTCACTTACTAGATACCTTTAAATAGTTTTATAAAATTGTTCAGATATTTTAAAAGTATTTTCTGGTTGTGATGAAACAGATTTGTGGACTTTATAATATTTTCTTTCCATTTTTGTGTTCCAATATTTTTTTAGATAAGTCTTAAATTCTTTTCATTATTACTGAGGTTTCAAATTTTTTCATACTCCCGGCATTAGTTAAAGTACATGGCAAGTCTGAATATATAAAGCATTCCCTTCTAGCTCCATTTTTTCGAGGTGTCAATTTTGAAATTAATCGAGTTACGTATTTTGGCGGGTCTCCTCAGCTGGTGACCTCATCATGGCGGCCATTGCGGGTCGGTGCTGGTGGGAAGGAGGGAAGAGTGTGAGCCCGCCTTGAGCTAAACAACCGTGCAACATGTCCTATTTATTAGTTTTTGCCTTTTTGTGAGCATTTTTGGTTTGTGTCCTTCAGTGGTTGTGAGTGAGAGTGAGGGGAGAAGCTGGGAGAGTAAGGAAGCGCGTTTGTATCCAGGAAACCTTGACTACCGTGTTTTTTGTTTACTTAGATTGCCTTTTGAGTGTTTTATGATTCTCCCAGTTGTTGTGAGAGATGAGGCTGGGAGAGAGTGCAAGGAGAGTGAGGGGGTGTCAAACGAGAGCGAGTATCTTATTCACTCTCTCACTCATCTACCTACTCACCCACTCAGCCATCCACACACCAGTTCACCCACACATTCAGTCATCCAACCACCCGTGTGTGTGTGTGTGTGTGTGTGTGTGTGTGTGTGTGTGTGTGTGTGTGTGTGTGTGTGTGTTTTTATCCACTCATCCACCACACACTACCTACAGGCCCACCCGCCCATCCATCTACCCATCTCCTCCCACTAACTCACCAAAGCGCAGTTATTCATCCATCACTCCACCTAAACTCACCGTGCCATCCACCTACCAACCCAACTATCCCTACCATCCACCACAGCGTCATCACAAATTTAATGAAGTTAATCACAAAATAACACGTTTTCTCTTAATGAAACACCATTTTCTCTCAAAGAGTTTATGGGGTAACTCGCGTAAAATGATTTCCGACCATCGCGCAGTAAAACAACGCTTCAATTACCGGGCTCTCACTACTCATGCTAACATTGTCTGGTGATTACTCTATTACTTAGCTTTAGTGGTGATGCTTCCCTGCCTCCTCACTTCACGGGGCGTAATCAGCTGTAATAAGGCTGGGATTTACGGCGTCTGCTTAAGCCCTTCAGTACTGGGACGCATTTTTATCCTGGTTTTTGGGTAAGATTAAACGATTTTATTTACCTTAGGAAGAGTCTATGAAAGTGAAAAGAATAATGGCCAGAGTCTTCACTATTTTAATCCCCACATAAGTTACTGAAGCTGTATAAAATTACCAAATAGTAACCAGAATTAATATGGAAATGCATCCTGGTACTGAAATGGTTAAAAGGATTCTGTGTTAAGATTTTAGTGCTGGGAATTGACTTGGTTAGATTAAATTAGGTTAAGTTCCAGTAGTAGTGTTTAGGTTTCTTGTTGTGATGGCCCTTCCTTTTAGCAACTTTTGGTGAATTAGCATGATTACTGAAAAACAAAAGCGAGGATATGCGAAAATTTGAAGGTGTGTATGTAAACTAGAGTAAAATATAATCAACGTTGAGTGATCCTGGAGTGATTGAGAGTAGACTGCATGTAAAATAGATGGAATTTATGGTGTGTTTTCGTGATTACTTACGAGAAATACGATAGAGAAAATGTACATCGATGTGAGTGAGTAGATATATAAACTAGTGGTGATGTTATTAGTACTTCACGATTGATTGACATGGAATAGACGGGTGAGAGATAAAGGCAACTTGTGTTATCATGAGTTGGTTGATGATGATGGTGATGGGTTTAGAAAGACAGCTGATGATGATAATGTTGAGTGAGCGAAAGACGAGAGACGAAGATTGTGGTGATAAGGAAAGGAGATGATAGTGAAAAGAGGTGAAGAATGGTAATGGTGATGAAAATAGACGAAAGATGATGAAGATAGTAATTATATGAGAGAGAGAGACACGAATGATAATTATGCTGCAGATGAAGAGGAATGATGGTGAGGAGATGATGAAAGATGATGAAAAGAATAATATGCGAAAAACACGAATAATAATGATGACGAAAAGAGGTGAGGAGTAATGAAGATAATACTAACACGAGAAACTAGCAAAACAAATCACATTAAGAAAAAACAATGAAGATTAAAGAGAAACAGGAATAATGATGACAAATAGATTAAGGTTTTTAAAGGTTTCAAAGGGGTTTTAGGGTGTTTTAAGGGTGCTTAAGGGTGTTTTAAAGGTTTCAAGTGTGTTTTAAAGGCTTCAAGGGTATTTTAAGGGTGTTTTAAGGTTTCAAGAGTGTTTTAGGATTTTTTTTAAGGTTTCAAGGGGGTTTTAGGGAACTACGCACTGCAAGAACGCGATGTATTGAGAGACCACCATCAAAACACTTTACATGAGGGACGGGAAGATCAAACTCGTGAAACTGACTCGAAGGAAAACCATAATGAGACTCGAAGGAAAACCATAAGAAGGAGGAAATATGTTGTAATGATTGATAGTAGATAAATAGCTTTAATTCACTGTATATTATGTCGATTTCTTTAACATGCTTAAGTGGAAATCATTAAGGTTTTCATGGGTATTTCCGCGTATCTAGTAACAGTGTGACAGTGATGGTGTACGAGGGAAAGAAAAAGATAGTAATGAAAATAAACACCTCTTCATTGATGATTTAGCAAGGATAATGTATACTCAGTGAAGGAAAGAAGAGAAAACTTATGAAAAAAATCTACAAATTACTGATGGTTTAACAAGATAATATAGTTTTTTTCTTTCTTTATTTGACTCTTAAGACAAAAAAAAAAATATGTTTAAAAATACGCTTTGATTTCCACCTACTTGAATCCCTTCAGTACCAGGACGTGTTTTCTCATTCATTCTTCTTACTATTTAGCAATTTCATACTGCGTCAGAAACGTATGTTGGGATTACAATTGTAAAGACTTTGTCCATTAATCTTCTGACCCCCATAGACCTTTCCTAATGCAAATAAGATCGTCTACTTATACCCAAACTCAAGGTAAAAATGCGTCCCAGTACTGAAAGGGTTAATTACCTTCTGAAAAACAAAATGGAAACTTAAAATCAACATCCTTGCTTTCTTTTACGTAACCTAGAAAAAAAAATAATAGAAAAATCAAGAAAAAAAATTGAAATAAAAATACGTGAATTCCAACCCCCTTCACCAGCCTATAGTGATAGAGAACCCTAGTCTTTCATCTCCAGCAGCAGGGACGTGTCTGAAAGAGTCACCTGGTTCGCCCTCGCCTCTTTAACTACCTAAATCACCCCGGGGCACACAAGTTACCCGTGCGTGACTCTGATCTTGTTTAGCGATCAAGGGAGGTGTGCCTTTGCAAATAATTTAGGGACAAATGGAGTGTTATCCCTGTGACTGATAATGTTTCCTCTCAGCCTCGTATTGTTGTCTCGAAGTTAGTGTGTGTTTCAAAAGGTGACTCTATTAATCCTCTTCAGTACTACGACGCATTTCCAAGTTGATTCTGCTTGCTATTTGGTGATTCTATACTGCTTCAGAAACTCATGTGGGGGAGTAGAGTAGTGAAGACTGTAGCCATTAATGTTCAGCCCTCCATAGACCTTTCCTAATGTCAATTATAGGGTCTAATCATACACAAATCTCAGGAAAAATTGTAGCCCAGTGAATTAGTGGTTTAAATGGTGGTGTTACAATAAATGGATGTGTTGAATGGTGATGCTACAATAAATGGGTGTGTTGAATGGTGATGCTACAATGAATGGGTGTGTTGAATGGTGATGCTACAATGAATGGGTGTGTTGAATGGTGATGCTACAATGAATGGGTGTGTTGAATGGTGATGCTACAATGAGTGTGTTGAATGGTGATGCTACAATGAGTGTGTTGAATGGTGATGCTACAATGAGTGAGTGTGTTGAATGGTAATACGCCCCAATGAATTAGTGTTTTGCATGGTGATTGTATTAAGTAGATGCTTTGAAAGGTGATGTCCTCCAATGAATCAGTGTTGTGAAAGGCGATACTACAAGAAGTCGGAGTTTTGAAAGGCAATATTCCTAATAATAAATCTGTGTTCTGAAATGCAGTGCTTGTCATATAAAGTGAGGAATTTAAAAAGCGTAGAAATAACTTTTGAATTAGTGTTTTGAAAGACGAAATTCCTAATACTTAAATGTGTGTTTTCAAAGATTATACCTGCAATAAAAAGTGTTGTTTGACAAATGTTACTTCTAAAATAGTTTTGAAACACGGTATTCTGCAGTAAGTTAGTGTTTTATAATGTGATACTCTGCAGTAAATTAACAAAAATGAAAATCGATACTCTACAATAAATAGGAGTTTTAAAAGGCGGTACTCTGCGATAAATAGTCTTGAATGGCGGTACTCTGCGATAAATAGTCTTGAATGGCGGTACTCTGCGATAAATAGTCTTGAATGGCGGTACTCTGCGATAAATAGTCTTGAATGGCGGTACTCTGCGATAAATAGTCTTGAATGGCGGTACTCTGTGATAAATATTCTTGAAAGGCGGTACTCTGCGATAAATAGTCTTGAATGGCGGTACTCTGATAAATAGTCTTGAATGGCGGTACTCTGCGATAAATAGGAGTCTTGAATGGCGAAACTCTGCAATAAATTAGTGTTTTGAAAAGCGGTACTCTGCAATAAATAGGAGTTTTGAAAGTCGATACTGTTACCAAAATGACGTTGTCGCTACCTAATTCACAGACGAAAGGTTAGTTATTCTTGTTGACGATTGTTAAAGAGTATAACTGGTTTGTGTGAAAGAAAGAACAGCAAAACACGGGTTATCCTTTGCGTGAAGTTCTCTCCTTATTTTTTTTCTTTTGTTGACTTTTACATTCATCCCTTTGTCTCCATACACACACACACACACACACACACACACACACACACACACACACACACACACACACACACACACACACACACACACACGTACACGTACACAAACTCTGCATTTCTTTTACAATTTTGTGTACATGATTCTTACCTCATCTTTAATTCATTCACTATTCTTCCTTTCCTTCCTCTTCCTTATTCTTTCCCCAACTCCCCCTTTCCCTCTCCCTCTCCCTCTCCCTCTCCCTCTCCCTCTCCCTCTCCCACCTTCACCAGTCCTCGCCGCCTTTCCCTCGTCACACAACCGCTAAAAAGTATAGTATATATATTCTATTTTACATATCTATAAAACTCTCTCTCTCTCTCTCTCTCTCTCTCTCTCTCTCTCTCTCTCTCTCTCTCTCTCTCTCTCTCTCTCTCTCTCTCTCTCTCTCTCTCTCTCTCTTATCATCTCCCATCTCCTCATTCTCATATATTCCTTATCGTTATTTCCTATCTCCGCTACCTGTTCTTATCACTTTTATTTGTTTTTTTTTTCTCTCTTTTCTTATCTTTCTCTCTTTCTATCTTTATTTTTTCATTTTTTTTTTTCTTTCTCTCTCTCTCTCTCTCTCTCTCTCTCTCTCTCTCTCTCTCTCTCTCTCTCTCTCTCTCTCTCTCTCTCTCTCTCTCTCTCTCTCTCTCACACACAATCTTTTGAATCGTATTACCCTTTTTTTTTTTTTTTATTCCCTTTCCTCTTTTTTCTTCATTTCCCTCTAAACCCGTGCCTCCTCCTCCTCCTCCTCCTCCTCCTCCTCCTCCTCCTCCTCCTCCTCCTCCTCCTCCTCCTCTGTAATCTCACCAAGTAGGGAAATGAATAAGTTATTTTTCTACAGAGGCTCCCCTAAGTTTATACCAAGTTTGGGTGACTCTAACGTCGCCCCTGAGTCACTGAGGCCTGGTGAGGGGGAGCGTAAGTCGGGGCATGAGTGTGTGAGTCTGTGAGTGTGAGTCAGAGATGAGTGACTATTTGTTTTTTTTTTTGTTTTTTCATCTTATTTTTGCGTCCGTGAGTCAAAATTGTGTCAAGGAAGGTGTTTCTTTTTTTTTTTTACACTTTTTTGCGGGGAGATTGAGTCAGTATGAGTGTGAGATGAGTCAGTCAGTCCATAAGCGACTTAACTTGTACTGTGTCTTTGGGTTAATGAGTCAAGTTGAGTCAAAATAAGACGTTTGTTATTTTTTTTTTTTACTTTTTTTTCTAAACGGAGCGAGTAGAAAAAGTCACTGTCAGTCATCTGGTGAGTGACTATAGAACGTGAATGAGTGAATGAGTGACTGAATAAACAGGTGAAATTACAAAGAAAGGACAGGTGTGGCTTTGTGTTTACCTGAGAGAGAGAGAGAGAGAGAGAGAGAGTAAATATTATGAGGAAGGCCAAAATGGTGGATGTGTGTCATGTTTGTTTGGAGTGAGTGAGTGAGTGTGAGAGAGAGAGTGTGTGTGAGTGAGTGAATATGAGCGAATAGTGATGAATGATAAAAAGGAAAGAGAGAAAGTGAATGACGGTGAATAAGGAAGAATTAAAGATAATATAGTGGATGAGTAAAATATTGAATGAAAATGAATGAATGAATGAAAGTAAATTGTATTATTGGAATTGAACGATGAGAGAGAGAGAGAGAGAGAGAGAGAGAGAGAGAGAGAGAGAGAGAGAGAGAGAGAGAGAGAGAGAGAGTCAAATTGAGTGAGTTATAGAATTGAGGGGATGAAATTCGCAGACCGAGAGAGAGAGAGAGAGAGAGAGAGAGAGAGAGAGAGAGAGAGAGAGAGAGAGAGAGAGAGAGAGAGAGAGAGAGAGAGAGAGAGAGAAATACACATCATAATAATAAAACCAACGGGACTAATTGGGAAGTGGAAGCACCATCGCGGGCACCATTACAAAATTCATTCTTTTTTCCGGAAACCTAATATTTTTTCCAGCATTTCCAGAAAAAAAGGTGACGAAATGGAGGAAGTTTTTAGGCCTAGGAAT
>NC_059273.1:3202500-3205000 GCF_017591435.1 Portunus trituberculatus
TGAAAATGAATGTATAAACAAGAAATAAATTGCGTTTTATACCAGCGAAGGGATGAAAGAGTGAAGATATGAACCAACTCTTCTTAATCTCATAATGAATTGCGCTCAAACCAGTGACAGGATAATCTTATAACGCAATTTTTGGACAAACGCTAAATGATCACAAAGTTGTAATTATTTTTAAACAGATTATTCTAAGTGATCTTCTGGCGGGGAGAATCTGAAGTGCTTTATTGGAATTGTGTGCCTTATAAAATTTAGTCTTATTATTTTATGGAACTTATTTTACGCCCGTGATGTCATTTGCATATTGAGTCAAGTTCTCTTAACCTCTGTCCCGCGCCGTCCTCCCGTCTCCCTGTCCTCCTGTCTTCCCGTCCTCTTCCTTCCCATCAGCTTGCTTTCCTCTTACACTTTTCCATTCGTCAACCTTCCTCCTAGTGACTTTTTTTTTTCTTTTCCTATTATCTCATTCTTCCTTTTTTTCCTGCTACTGTTTTTTTTTACTTTCCTTTTTTTTCTTCGTGTTATTTTTCACTGAATTTTTATTTTATTTTTTATTTTGGTGTTAGTTTTCTTTTTTCTTGTTTCATTCTCTTCATGTTCACTTTTTTTTTCGTTTATCTTAATTCCTCGTCTTTTCTTAACTTTTACACGTTCATCTGCTTTTTCTTGGCCTTTCTTTCAAATTTCACTTAATATTTACCCATCAGTTTATTTACGCTTAATTCCACCTATCGTTCATTTTTCACCTTAATTCTTTACATTTTTACATCAATTAACGTTTATTTTTAGCTCATAAATTTCCCACCTTAATTTTTTTTCGCATTTATCAATTTCATCTCTTAGTTTTATCTCTATCTATCTAAACTTTAATTTCTCACTACCTGTTAATTTCTATAGTTACTTTTCTTTTGATTTTTTTTTTTTCACCTCATTCTAATTTCCACTCTAAGTTCCTTCACGTTCGTCTTTTTTTTTTCTCTCTATTTTTTCCTCGTCTCGTCTTAATTCTCACCTGCTTTAAATTCCTTCACGTTCACTTGCTCCTTTCTTTTTGATCTCTCTTCGATTCCCATCTTCTTTATTCTCATCTTCTCACTTTTATATTCTTTGACCTTTCTGTATTTTTATTATCGATTTTCATTTCCTCACCTTCTCTTGCTTCTTTTTCTTTTCTTTCTTACCTTGTTTATTGCCACTTCCCTCTCACTGGCTGAGAATGATGACAGTTTCACTTTTTCTTTCTTTTCTTTCTTTTGTCTTTCATTTGTGATATTTATTCTCGATCCTCTTTTCAGCTTTCTCATATTTTGTTCATGTTCTCTCTCCTTTTCTATTTCCCCCTGAGTTCTCTTTTTCTTTTTTATTTATATTTTAATTTTTAAACTATTTTCGCTATCACCTCAGTAGCTTCGTTTCTTTCCACCTTTCGTTTAATTTATACCTTAATTCTTTGCCTTCTTTCAATGCTTTCTCGTTTTTTTTTCTTCTTTTCTTGTGTTTCTCTTTCTTTCTTTACTTTTCTCTAATCACCTTCATGTTCTTGGGTTTATCCTCAATACGCAAACACGGAAAGGGTCGAACGCTGCGCAAAATGTTATCAAATAGCAACATTATTTTTTTTCTTTTTTCACTTTTTTGACGCTCAGCAAGATGGAAAAAAAGAGGGAAGTATTTAATTATAAGCTTTGAAGGTGCCCGCCCGCTTGCTCTTCCGAAGATGTCCACTCTGTAGCACGACAGGGTGGTAGAAAATGAATAAATGTAGTAAAATTGACCGGTGGAATACAGTACCTTGAAAACTCGTTTAATATAGTGTCACGAAATACAGTGTGTTGCAAAAGGTTCATTACATAAATTGATTTGATTTGTTCTTATTTTATAGTTTGTCTTTTCGTTTGCATGTTTCTTTTTATTGTTATTATATTTGGTTATTAACTATGGAATGTATTTCTGTAATATATGGTCTTCTCTTTTAATTATTGATATTTTTTTTTATTATATTTTTTTAATTTAATTTGTTTACTGTATTGTATTATGAAAATCGTTTGCAATCTTCAGTTCCATGTATTTCTTGAATTCTTTAGTTTATTCAAGTTTAATTATCTCTTACTTTCATACATACGTGAAAACATGAATAATAACGTATACAAATTTCTCCATTATAAATTTCACAATTCCATTCACAATTAGTACTCGTGAACTAATTTAATAATTTTTTTTGCATTATTCAATCTGCATTCATTAATACTAAGTAGTCTTACATACTCTTCCTTATTTTTTTTTTTTTTATAATTCACTTTGCATCTCATTAACACTAACTACATCCAACACCTGCTCATACATTTTCCACCACTCATTCCTGCAAAACATGTCAACATTCACTCTTATCACCCATCAACACCCTGATCAGCAGAACACATCAGTAACACACACAGAAAAAACATAAAAACAAGAGCAATGATATACGTGATAAGAACTCCCTCCTTCCTCAGGC
>NC_059273.1:3207500-3222500 GCF_017591435.1 Portunus trituberculatus
AAGGATTTTTGTTGAATATTGATTTTTAAAAGTACCTGCAGTTTTTTTTTTATATGTCAACTGAATGATGAAAAAATAGTGAGGAGGAGGAGGAGGAGGAAGAAGAGGAGGAAGACGAAGAGAAGGAAGAGGAAGATGAGGAGGAGGAGGAGGAGAGAGGAGGAAAAAGAAAGATGTGATGTTTTAAATAGAATATATGTTTATAAAGAAGAGGAAGAGAAGAAGAAAAGAACAAAAGAAAATAATTAAGTAGCAGTAATGGGAATAAAAGAAAATGAAAGAAAACAATATAGAAAACGAATAAAATGGGCAGAAAATAGAGAGAGAGAGAGAGAGAGAGAGAGAGAGAGAGAGAGAGAGAGAGAGGGCGGATGGGAGAGGAATAGGAAGGAAGGGGGATAGGGAGGGGTTTCTTAAAGACGAGTTCTCACTGTGGGCGTTACTTGGAGGAGAGAGAGGGAGAGGGCGAGGGAGAGGGAGAGGGAGAGGAGTAGTTGTCGCTGTAGGTATGGTGGTGGTGGTGGAGGTGGTGGTGGTGGTGGTAGTGGTGATGGTTTGGAAGTAGAAACAAAAGAATGACTGCGTGTGTCTGTATCAAGAGAGAGAGAGAGAGAGAGAGAGAGAGAGAGAGACCTTTGTTTTATTATTTGTTGACATGCCATACTGATGATTTCTCTCTCTCTCTCTCTCTCTCTCTCTCTCTCTCTCTCTCTCTCTCTCTCTCTCTCTCTCTCTCTCTCACACACACACACACACACACACACACACACACACACACACACACACACACACACACACACACACACACACACACACACACACACACACACACACACACACACACATTGAGATCATTTTTGACTCATTACAGTGACGCGTTGATTGGTTGTGGAGATCTAAACACTCGTGACGTCGTTTGATTGTTTGCATCCTGTTGAGAGAGAGAGAGAGAGAGAGAGAGATGAGTGAAGAAGATTAGTTGGCAATGACTTCCAGGTGTTATATGAGGGAAGGAAGAGGGAGGGGAGAGGGGAGGGATGTGAGAGGGAAGTGAGAGAGGGAGGAAAGAGAGTAGGTAGAGAATTATAGACCCATAAGGCAAGGAGAAAAAAGCTTGGAGGAAAGATAGTGGGGAGAGAGAGAGGGAGAGGGAGGGAGATGATAATGGGGAGAGAGGAGAGAGGACATACGCTTTTGGATTTACTGAGGGGAGAGGGGAGAGGGGAGAGTGAAGGAGAGGAGGGAAATCTCGTGATGGTTTCAGTGTCTGTATCCTTTTCCTTCTTCTTCCCCTTTTTTCCCTCGTGTTTTTCCCCTCTCCACCTCTCCCTCTTTCTACCGTCTCCTATCTATTTCTTCAGCTTCTTCTTTTCTTCTTCCCCTCCTCACCTCCCCTCCTCTCCCCCCTCTTATCTCGTCTTCCCTCTTCCTCCACCTACTACATCTTATCTATATCTTCAGCTTCTCACACCTTCCTTTACCCATTCTTCCTCCCTATTCCTTCCTCCCTTCCTCTCCCCTCTTATCTCCTCCTCCCTTCCCCTCTCTCCCCTCTCCTCGTTTCTATCTGTGTCAAATAATTTTCTCTACGATTTTATTTACTTTATTTATTTATTTTTTTTTTTTTATTATTTTTAATCAATTTCTGATCCGCGGATTTTCAATACAATTTTGTTCACACCTGTGTTATATATATTTCCCCATGTAAATATTTTCCTCGAGTTTTTTTTTTCAACAATATATTTGATTTCTCTCTCTCTCTCTCTCTCTCTCTCTCTCTCTCTCTCTCTCTCTCTCTCTCTCTCTCTCTCTCTCTCTCTCTCTCTCTCTCTCTCTCTCTCTCTCTTCACACGCAACCATTATTGGCACTTATATATACAAACAAGAGTATTTAGGGGGAGGAAGAAGAGAAGGAGTAGGAAGAGGAAGAGGAGGAGAAGAAAGATAACAAGGAGGGGAGAAGGAAAGAGGACACAGAGGAAGGGAAAGAAGGAAAGAGGAAACTACTGCACTTCCTTATTTGGCTTTTTCATATTTCCCTCCAGTTCCTCAGCAAAGGAAAGAGGAGGAAGAAGGGAGGTGGAGGAAAGTAGAGAGAGAGAGAGAGGGAGAGGGAGAGAGGAGGGACAGGAAAGGAGGAGAAAGGAGGAAAAACACTTAGGAGATGGAGGGGAAGAGAAGGAAAAGAAGCAAGGAGAGATTTCAAAATGTGATGGTGTGAGTAAAGAGAGAGAGAGAGAGAGAGAGAGAGAGAGAGAGAGAGAGGGAGGGAGAGGGTGGATGTTTTCTCATAAATTTTCGTTCAGTTTCGATTTTCATGGTTCAGGAAGTGGGCAAATCAAGCAGCGGTCTCCTGATTCTTATTTTCTTTTTCTTTTTTTTATCTATTTTTCATCATTTTTTTAATCATCTTCGTTAGTAAGAGTGAGCTGTGAAAGTTGTCATGTCTTATTTATCTTCCTCCTCCTCCTCCTCCTCTCCTCCTCCTCCTCCTCCTTCCTCTTCCTCTTCCTCTTCCTCTTCTTCCGTATCTTTCTCCATGTCTTCCTCATCCCATCTCATCTATTTCTTCTCCATCTCACTTACGCCCTTTTTCTTTTCTTCCACTTCCTCGTCTTCTTCCTCCTCCTCCTCCTCCTCCTCCTCCTCCTCCTCCTCCTCCTCCTCCTCCTCCTCCTCCTCCTCCTCCTCCTCCTCCTCCTGCGATACTTCCTTCTTCATCTTATTCATGTTATTCTTTCATGTGGCTCTTGTCTTTCTCTTTCTTTATTTCCTGTTCTCTCTTCTTTTTTCTTCTTCTTCTTTCTTCCTTTCCTTTTTCCTGGTCTTTCTTCTTCTTTCTTCTTCTTCTTCTTCTTCTTCTTCTTCTTCTTCTTCTTCTTCTTCTTCTTCTTCTTCTTCTTCTTCTTCTTCTTCTTCTTCTTCTTCTTCTTCTTCTTCTTCTTCTTCTTCTTTAAAATGATTAAGTTCTCAGGTTAGATGTATAGACATAAACAGTCTGTCTCTCTCTCTCTCTCTCTCTCTCTCTCTCTCTCTCTCTCTCTCTCTCTCTCTCTCTCTCTCTCTCTCTCTCTCTCTCTCTCTCTCTCTCTCTCAGCTGTGGTTCCGTGGCCATAGTATTGATTAGTTTTAAAATAGAAATACCTATAGTGTTATAGATTTCTCTCTCTCTCTCTCTCTCTCTCTCTCTCTCTCTCTCTCTCTCTCTCTCTCTCTCTCTCTCTCTCTCTCTCTCTCTCTCTCTCTCTCTCTCTCTCATAAGATATTTCATAGTTTATTCCTCCCTTTATATGCTCTTCTCCTCCTCCTCTTACTCCTCCTCCTCCTCCTCTTGTTACTCCTCCTCCTCCTCCTCCTCCTCCTCCTCCTCTTGTTACTTCTTTTCCTCCTACTCCTCCTCCTCTTCCTCTTCCTCTTCCTCAGTTTCTTCCTCCTCTTTTAGCTCTCTCCGTTTTTAATTCTTTGACGAAAACTTTGATTGGAATGTTGAGATGAGCAGATACGAGAAGAGGAGGAGGAGGAGGAGGAGGAGGAAGACGAGGAGGAGGAGGAGGAGGAAGAGGAGGAGGAGGAAGAGGAGGAAATGATAGATTCTCGACACATCGTATGGTTGTTAAAAAAAAAATGTGAGAGAGAGAGAGAGAGAGAGAGAGAGAGAGAGAGAGAGAGTGAAGATTTAGTGCTCCCGTTTCACCCTCAACACACTTAGGCTTAAACTGGTACTTGATACTTTCTCTCTCTCTCTCTCTCTCTCTCTCTCTCTCTCTCTCTCTCTCTCTCTCTCTCTCTCTCTCTCTCTCTCTCTCTCTCTCTCTCTCTCTCTCTCTCTCTCTCCTGCATTCCAATCGTATCTGATGGAAACGCTACGCAGCTTAGGAGAGAGAGAGAGAGAGAGAGAGAGAGAGAGAGAGAGAGAGAGAGAGAGAGAGAGAGAGAGAGAGAGAGAGAGCGAGCACGTATCAAGCAGGAAAGATCGAAGAAAAGGAAGAGTGAATGACTGGGAGGGGAAAATACGAGAGAGAGAGAGAGAGAGAGAGAGAGAGAGAGAGAGAGAGAGAGAGAGAGAGAGAGAGAGAGAGAGAGAGAGTAGATAGTTAGATTATAGCGAAGAGGAAGAGGGAAGCGGCAAAATAAACCGTTAGACCATTGAACAAAAGGAGGTAGGGAGAAACAAATGAATAAACGTGGTGTATAGCGAGAACCGTGATAAATGAAAGTGGAAGAGAGGGACGAAGGGCAGAGACAAACGTGGGAATAGGGGAATGAAGCAATAAAGAGAGGAAATAGTGAAATGTGATGAAAAGATGAAAGGGCGGGAAGAGAGAAAAGGAAAATAGATAGATGATAGATAGAGAGTGATGAAAACTGTGATGAAATTTCTATAAGTTGATAAAAGAAGGGATAAGCAGGAAGGAGGGAATAAATGAGGGAACTAGAGAGAAGGGAATAAATAAGGGAAGTAGAGAAACGAGGATGAAGTGGACTGGAGAGGAAGATGGGGAAGGAAAGACGAAGATAGCGAAGTGGGCGATAAAGGAAGGGAAAAGAGGCAAAAGCAGGAAAGAGGTTGATGATGATGATGGAGGAATAAGGGAAAATAATAAAGAAAGTGGACAGGGAAGCGGAAAATATACGTAAGAAATAGAAAGGAGAAGATAATGACAATATTGGAAAGTTTGGCTGAGAGAGAGAGAGAGAGAGAGAGAGAGAGAGAGAGAGAGAGAGAGAGTGTGTGTGTGTGTGTGTGTGTGTGTGTGTGTGTGTGTGTGTGTGTGTGTGTGTGTGTGTGTGTGTGTGTGTGTGTATAGCTGTTTACAGGAAGGACCTTTGTAAATATTGTTTTTAAAAGTTTTTTGGAATGAATAAATAATTTGAAAGAGAATCATCAAATTTAAATAACCTGAATTAATATATGTTGTGATTTTGTATCATTTTTTTTTTCTATTTTGTTGACATGTAAGTTTTATTTTTCATTTAAACTTTTTTGTTTCATCTCTCTCTCTCTCTCTCTCTCTCTCTCTCTCTCTCTCTCTCTCTCTCTCTCTCTCTCTCTCTCTCTCTCTCTCTCTCTCTCTCTCTCTCTCTCTTTTTCAGACATAGTTTCTGGAAAAAAAGTTTATTAAAATATGCTCATTTTTTGTCATGCATTTTCCACATGTTCTCTTTCTTGTTCTGTTTGTGTTTCCTTTATTCTTTACCCGACTTTCATGCACTCTCGCCCTTGCATGCCATTTTTTCTGTGTTATCCAATGTTTCGTATTTTATTCCTTCCTTCCTTTTGCTATTTTTTTATTCCAATATCCATTTATCAGTGAAGATTAGTGTTATTTTATTTGCATTTATGTGTTCACCTTTTCTGAATTCTATTTTGTGTGTGTGCTTTATATTGATTAATTTTGAGAAGGTAGGATACTCTGAGGAAAGCGAGTTAAGTATTGATATTATTTCCTTGTTACTTAAATGTTATAGTAAAAAAAAATTGGTAAAAAGTAGAACGTTGGTATTCAGAGCCTTTTTATTACTACACAATTGTTTATTTTATGCTCTCAATATACGTTGAGATTAAAAAATAAAGAAGGGAGAAAGTTACCACTCAGAACATTATATCTTATTCAGCGTTTTCCAGGAACTCACACGTAGTTAGAAGTATTTCCATTTGTTGTTTCTGCCTCAGCAACATGAAGGGGATTTGATGTGAATATAGTTTCCTTCTTATGTGAGAGGAAGACTGGCCAAGGGCAACGAAAAAAAAAAAAAGTAAAAAGGAAAGCTCAACAAACTACACACCAGAGATCACTGTAGCACCTCGCCTCTATACACGAGGGTTACTCTACCACCGTGAATGTCTAACTCCGTTGCTTGGTGGCACAGTAAAGATACAATTTGGGCTGTGACGGCGCACCAATCACGTCTGTGTAGTATCGGCCCACCAAAAGATACAAATTTAGGAGATTTAAGGGGAGTTTTTTTTATTGACAGCCACGAGACACGGTTTTCGAATCACTACTCTGACACCTCAACCTTATAAATTAATCTGAACATGTTCGCCAAATCACGTTGCTATAAAATTTACCTTGACATTTGTTCGTCGAATCACTTTCAAACGCAAATATTGACCAACACATTCCCGTAACTCCCGAACTTCAAAAACTCGAGATAGTGCCGTGAACGAGCAACCAATTGACTTTTTTTTTTTTCATTTACTCCTTTGGTGAAAGAAGTACCGCCGTAAATTAATCCTTTGATACCATTCAGAGCAAAATTCTAACGTATCTCTGGGCACTGAAAGGATTAAAACAAATATAGAGTTAGAAATAGAGATATAGAGGTTTGGATGACCATTATAGAGATTTGGATTAAGATAGAGATTTAAGTATGAAGTATAGGGGTTTTGGATGAAGGTTACAAAGGTTTCGATAAAAAAAAAAAAAATAGAGAGGTTTGGATAAGAGGTCCATTTGAGAGGCTCATTCGCTCTGTTTGTTTAATGGAAATGCGTATATTCATGTGAGGCTATTTTTTGAGGAATGGTTAATGGAATGTTCAGCCTGGTACGTGTGTGTGTGTGTGTGTGTGTGTGTGTGTGTGTGTGTGTGTGTGTGTGTGTGTGTGTGTGTGTGTGTGTGTGTGTGTGTGTGTGTGTGTGTGTGAGAATAATGAAACAGTACGGTTATGTATGCTTTAGTTGGCTCAGTGAAAGGGAATGTTGTTGTTACTTTGTTGTTGTTAGTTTGTTTGTTTTCGCTGATGTGGCAGGCTGCGGTCGTGAAAACACACACACACACACACACACACACACACACACACACACACACACACACACACACGTTCACTCACATATATTATTTTGTGTCAGTTCCTCACTGTCACACTCTCTCTCTCTCTCTCTCTCTCTCTCTCTCTCTCTCTCTCTCTCTCTCTCTCTCTCTCTCTCTCTCTCTCTCTCTCTCTCTCTCTCTCTCTCTCTCTCTCTCTCTCTCTCTCTTCCTAGTTACACACACACACACACACACACACACACACACACACACACACACACACACACACACACACACACACACACACACACACACACACACACACACACACACACGGCCGGAAGTCTCGCCACGTGCCTTAGATCAGGTGTACTAATCGATCATCACGCGTCCCTCCACCATCCATCTCTTCTTACGGCGTCTCTCCTTCCGAAACTGGGCTGACTGATCACTTTACTCGGGGCTTTCCTGTTACGAAGGTTTGTGCTTTATGGAATCTGAAATCTTGGAAAGTTGGAAGGCCACGTAAGGATCCCTCAGACTAGCCCTTAAATTTAACGTCATGAATTTCAGGGTTTAGGAAATGTGAGTTCGAATTTTCTTGTGTTTTTCTATTGAATTTCAGGATTTGGTGGATTTGAATAGTGATTTTAGTGTTGATAGATGAGATATATGTTTTTTTTTTATGGAAGAGGGAAATTCGAGTGAGGGGAAAGAAAATTGTGATTAGAAAGAAAGGTACACGAGGCGCCTCTCCCTAAACAGATGGATAGTAGTCGAAAGGGGACTCAAAAGATGATAGTAGGAGTTTCTTTTTATTTTATTTTATTGCATTTCATTTATTTTTATTCATATATTTATTTATTTATCTATTTACATTTTATTTTTATTTATTTATTTATTTATTTTATTTTTTTTTTTTTTGCGTGAAGAATGTACTACGTAAAGCTAGGCGCGTATAGTTTTGTGTGAAAGAGGAGAGTTGTCTTTAGAGCATATGCTGCAACGTTCAGTGAGATCAAAGCTTCCTTTAATGGTAAGTTTACAGCATCCCGTGACCCAGCGCTATTAGACCTCACTGGGAGTAATTATCGTTACTATAGTGTATTAAGTTACGTAAGCGGTGAGAATTTGCCTATTATTGTAATGTATTGACAAGCGACAAGATTAAAGGAAATAGAAAAAGTGAGGATGGAATGAAAAGAAATTAGTTTGGTAATAGTTTTAGTTAGTGATATGCCATTTATTTACATTACATCAGATGAGGCGGGAAGAAGTCTGCAAATATGGTAACTTATAAGCCTTAATATTAACATGAATAGACTAACTAAGCAAAACACATACATCATTGGTCGAGAAAATAAGGAAAAAAAAATGTCGCTGTGGAAAATTAAAAATCGTCATGGAAAGATAAATAAAAGTAATCATTATAGACAATTAAAAAAAAAGTGTAAGGAAGACAAAGAAATAGTCGCTGTGGAAAGTAACCCAAGAAAAACGGTAAGATGTAGAAAATGGGAAGAAGCAACGGTGGTACAGTGGAACCATGCGTGCTTTGTGGTCCGAGGAGTCTTCAAGCGCACGGGTCCGAATCCTGTCCACGGTCCGAGTGTAGGTTTCGTAGCGGGTGGGCTTTGAGATAGGAGGTACCTCAAAAAGTATCCCCTTTAGCCCATAAATTCCCGTGAAAAGCCCACATGGTATAAATAAAGAAAAAAATGATGACAAACAGTACAAAGAAGCACCAGCAGGCAGTGAAGAGGGCAGTTAATTGGTGATGGCTGCCACTGATCACGCTAATGAATGGGGTGTGATCATATTTTTGCGGCTAACTACATCACGGAGAGGAAATTACTTAATACTTTGCACAAATTATAACAATCAAAGCACCTACACCAAAATTACTAAGCACCTTGTTTACCTCTGCATTTGTTTCTTCATGTTCCAATTACATTAGTTAACGCTTTCAGGATCCTTTCATGGTTAGTAAAAAATTATTAATCACTTTGTTAATTCAGGATCTCTTTTCTCGATTTAAATTTTGTAGTACTTTCTAACAAACTGAGGTATCCCTTATGCATCCTCTCCTCAGAAGGTTTAGCAGTGTGGTATTTAAAGCCACGTCATCTGTATACTTGGAGACTTTGGCCAGTTCTCCCTTCATGTAAACAAGAAAAAAAACGTCTTTCCTTTCGTACTTGACCACTCCCGGCTTCGTCTCCAGTAGCAAGGAAGGTGAAGCAGATTGAGAGAATTAACTCCCAGCCATTTAGTTTGGTCACGTTCTGTTTTTGTGGGTCTGCTCATCCTGCCGCTCCACATGCTGCCAACCTAGAATTAAGCACGGACGCAGCCACTACCTCACTAATACACCTGGAAAGCCTCTCACCTTTTGCCTCGCCCATTTTCATAAAGTTATGTGTTTTTTTTATTTTCTGCGTCACTCTTGCGTTACGTTCAGAGATTAACCTTTCACTTTTATTTATTTATCGTTTTTTTTTTTTTTTTTTACGGTTTCATTCCCACAGCAAAATGTCAAAAAAAATAACAATGGCTTTTAGTTTTTGCAGCTTTGACCTCCTCACCTTTGATTGGTGGAATGCATTGATTTCTCGTCACTCCTGCAGCTGATGTCTTAAACCCACTGATTTATATATTATACATATTAAATATATTCACGTCCTGCGCTTGTTACTCGTTAGCCGAACACTGGAAAGGCTGCGTGCGAGGGAAACTTTTAATGTATGCGTATATAGTTAGCAGTAACAACCCCAGTGAGGCGAGGCACACTCAGACTTCACAATCTGAGAAAAATATACCTAACTAAATACTGCAGGAGCGAGTTTTCTGCTGTTATTTATGACGCTCGTTATTTGTAGCACGAATGTAAAAAAAAAATTATGAACGATGAATAATTTGCTCTCAGCCAATCTTACATCAACGAAATATCTCTTTCTATTTTTTATCTTTTTTTTTTAATACTAGTAAGTGGAATGTGGTTAGTATCTACCGTAGACTTCTGCGCAAAATTTTCTTAAACGGGTTACGTAGGCGACCTGACCTAGGACGGCTAAGAAAGAGAAAGAACAAGAGAAGAACGGTAAAGCAAATAAGACTCCAAGAGAGAGAGAGAGAGAGAGAGGGAGAGAGAGAAGAGAGATTGGGGCCAGGAAGAAGATAGTGAGTGAGGGAGAGAGGAACGAAAGAGGAAAACTTGAGGCACGAAACCACTTCACTTTGGCCTCTTAAAGCAACAGTCTAATGAACCTCTTACCTGCGTGCGTGCGTGTGTGTGTGTGTGTGTGTGTGTGTGTGTGTGTGTGTGTGTGTGTGTGTGTGTGTGTGTGTGTGTGTGTAAAATAATCTTAATTTTTCTTGTTATTTTTCAGTTGTTGCTGTTGCTGTTGTTGTTATCATTAGTAGTAGTAGTAGTAGTAGTAGTAGTAGTAGTAGTAGCAGCATGAAAAGGAGGAGGAGTAGGAGGAGTAGCAACAAAAGGAACATTATCACTACCACCACCACTACTAACAACAACAACAACAACAACAGAAACAAAGCCTACGCAACAACAACTAACTGACCAACTAACTGATAACAACAAGAACAAAAGAAACTACAACAACAACAATAACATCAACCCCATCACCATCAACAATCATCATCATTAGCAAAATTACAGAAAAATGTGACTAGTAGGTGAAAAAAACTATACGCAATTAACGGCCTACTAATGAGAGAGAGAGAGAGAGAGAGAGAGAGAGAGAGAGAGAGAGAGAGAGAGAGAGTATTCCCAGTACCTCGCCGTAACATTGATTACCAATAAAGGAAGCTGATGGTTCCTTAAGTAGTGTTTGGGAGCAAGTAGCTTTTGGTGGATTGGCATGTTCTCTCTCTCTCTCTCTCTCTCTCTCTCTCTCTCTCTCTCTCTCTCTCTCTCTCTCTGCTCGGTGGTGCAAATGAATGGCGCTACACTATTCTCTTAATTTCATAGCCACATAAAAACCTGGATAACAATGACCTTTAGCTAACTGACCCTGACCGAGAGAGAGAGAGAGAGAGAGAGAGAGAGAGAGAGAGAGAGAATTATTAAAAGATAACATTTTAGTCCAATTAGTGCCAAGTTATTATTTGTCTTTTCGTTTTTCTTTTTCATAAGTTGTTTTGTGAAATATTTGGTGGTTGGTTTCGTTTTTATAATAATAATAATAATAATAATAATAATAATAATAATAGAAAAAATTACCAATACTAACCCAATAAACTTATCATACTTTATCTTTTCTCCTTCTTCTTCTTTTCCTCCGTTTTCTTGTATCTTCACTTTCCTTCCTAAACCTCTCTCTTCCTCCTTTCTCTTCATCATTCCTTTATTCCCTTCTTTCTCCTTCGATCGTTTCTTCTTTATCCCTACATTACAATTTTATTTCTCGTTGTTTCCCTTTCTTTTCCCTTCTCTTTGATCCTTTACCACCTCCTCTCCCTTTCTCCTCTCCTTTAAACGACATCATTATCAGCCTCCTATTGATGCAAACACCTTTATTTACCACCATTAACTTCTCTCCCTTCTTTCTTTCCTACGTTTCTCCCTTCTAACTTCCCTCCTTGCCATTCTTCCCTCCCTCCTTCTCTCCCTCCCTTCCTTCCTCTCTCCCTGCGTGTTTCTTTTTCTCTTTCCCTTTATTCATCCAGTCATACTATTCTCTACTCTCTCTCTCTCTCTCTCTCTCTCTCTCTCTCTCTCTCTCTCTCTCTCTCTCTCTCTCTCTCTCTCTCTCTCTCTCTCTCTCTCTCCCTTTGAATGTCACCTGCGGAAAGAAGAGGAAGGTGAGAGAGAGAGAGAGAGAGAGAGAGAGAGAGAGAGAGAGAGAGAGAGAGTGAGAGTTTTCTTCCGGTTTGTTGTTGAAAATTCAAGATCTTAATTAGGAAAAATGCGAAGTGGTGAGAGAGAGAGAGAGAGAGAGAGAGAGAGAGAGAGAGAGAGAGAGAGAGAGAGGAAATATTTGGACGTAAGGGCATTGTGGTATCATTTCTTTGCATGGACGTGGGAAAATTTTGAGGGGAAGAGGAGGAGAGAGAGGGAGAGGTAGGAATAAAAATTGTCTGTGTAGGAAAGGATTGTAAATGTGTACTTGTCAAATCGTCTTGTGTTTTGCGTCTCTGAGTTTTCTATTTTGAGTTGTGTCTTGAAAGTTTGGGTCTTGTCACCACTTTTTACTGATCTATTCTTTCATCCATCCACTCATCCACTCACTCATCCACGTGTGCTGGTTTAGCTCTCACTCATCCACTTATTCACACTCACCCTTCATCTTTAATCCAGCACTGTCACGCTACTCACCCACTTTCATCTTTTTTCCAGCCATTAATCATCCATTTATTCATCTACTATTTACCGTTCTTCACTCCACCTCTCACTTATCCTACTCACTCACATTTATCTCCACCTTCTCAGCTTTTATTCATCCATCTGTTCACCTTTTTACTATCCCATCATTACTCATCATATCCCTGTTGATTATCATAGATCTATCCACCTACATTCACTCTCCTATCCCTAACTCATCCATCTACAAACTTACTTTCTCACTATACCTTCATTAATCCTCAATACTCGCTAGCCACCTCATCCACTGTTACGCTTTACTCACTCCTCTGAACTCTCCCCAGTCTCTTGTGTTCCTTTCATCCACTCTCTTCACTTCACTTCACTCACTCCCTTACACCCAGCTCGGCTCTTTTACCCAGCGGAGCCACTCAGGAACGGACTGGAGTGGTTGGTGCATAGTGGATCACGTTGAACCACTTCGCTCAGCCCAATACGACCCTTAGGCTGGAAAGTCTCGAGCCTCCAGCGAGATGAGGAAGAAAAGTTTTGTCAAGTTTCCACAAGTCGCGTCGAGGCGTGATAGAAGCGGGAGTTTGTGCCGCTACAGTGACTATCCACGCTCGCTCAAGATTCGTGGTGTCGTGTATCCTTGGCCACCTGTCAGCGCTCCCACATACCAACGTTGCTGCTTCCTGATTCTTCTCCTTTCGTCGTTTCCATAGAGTGAAGAGTTCGCCTCCTTTACGAGTGTCCAAGTTGTTGTTTTTTTTTGTTTTTTGTTTTTTGTCCCTTGCTTCTTCCTGTGTGACTCTCATCCTTTGGTATTCTAATGTAATTTCATCCTTCCATCTCTTTCCATATTTCTCTCGATTTTTTTTTTCCCTCACTTGATTTTCCGCTGACTCTTATTCATTTCCTGGTCTTCTCTTCTTACTACGTGACCAAACTGCCTTTTTTTTTTACGTTTTCACTCTCATAATGCATTCCAATCCTTTTCTCGTCTTTTCATTTCGTAGATGTTCTCTGAGTGACGCACTTCTCATCCTCCTCAACAATCCCATCCATATTCTCTTCAACTCTCAGTCCTTCGTTTTCCATTGTGCCTGTCAGCGCTCACAACTGTCAATACACCTTGGGAAACAGTTTTAGGTTGACACGCGTAGACCCTAAAGAAGCAGACTGTAGGGAACTTGTGACAGAGGGAGGCTAGAAAGTACAGCCCCATAGAGCGAGCATTGTTCAGTTGATGTATTGTGAAGGGTGAGGGAGAAGGTGCGTGTGGAGGCGCCGTGAGGAGTTCCCCGCACACCTCATCCCACGCCCGTGACTGCCGCTCAGCCCACAAATGGTCGCTTCGTTCCGGCCGCTGAAAGGAAATGATGAGGAAAATGGCAACTTCCTGGGGCCACTTATCCTCGCCTGATTTCCTTACTGCTCCTCTCTTGCCGTGTGTGCCGCGCCGTGCAAGACAAGGGTGGGGGGACACGCAAGCCTGGCACTGTTGGCTTTGGAAGTGCCTCTGATTCCATCCCTTTCCGACACAGTGAAAAGCCTGTTGCTCCTCCGGGGAAGAAGAGACGGTTGGCAAGACGTGTGGATAGTTGCTAAAATGCATACTTTTTCTTGTATTAACCCCTTCAGTACCAGATAGATTTTCATATTCCTTCTGGTTACTATTTGGAGATTTTATTTAACTTCAGAAACTCGTGTGGGAGATTAAGATAGTGAAGACTGTGGCCATTAATCTTTTGACCTCCATAGACCCTTCCTAATGTCAATAAAATGGTCTAATCGTACACAAATCTCAAGGTAAAAATGTGTCCCAGTATTGAAGGGGTTAAGGGCTGTTTATGGAGGAGTAAAGGGCTGGGACAGTGAAAGTGGATGAGCTGGGTAAGTGCTGGAATGATGGATATGTGAGTCAAGTCCAGCGGGTTTGTAGTGGCAGTGTCTGAAGGTTATATCGCCCTTTGTCTCAGTGCCACGATTCCCCAGTGTCGCTACTCACGGCAGGGTGTCCAGAATGGTCTCAATGGTGAGGTCGCTGAGGGAGGAAAGAGACCAATCAGAGACAAGCATTTATCTTCTCAGGTCTATCCCAGCCACTCGTGATACTTAGCTACCCAGTACAAGCCATCTCCGTCCCAGGCTTGTTCCCATCCTATTCCATTTCCTTTATATTTCTACTCAACCCCATCTCATTGTTTCCCCATTGTCATTCTTTCTCCTTAATCCATTTT
Source organism: Portunus trituberculatus (assembly GCF_017591435.1). Classification (NCBI taxonomy): domain Eukaryota; kingdom Metazoa; phylum Arthropoda; class Malacostraca; order Decapoda; family Portunidae; genus Portunus; species Portunus trituberculatus. Next base: position 3,221,825 of record NC_059273.1, read on the forward strand.
CTTCTCATCCCTCTTCGTTCCAATTTCGTCTACTCCCATCCTTATTCCATTTCTTCCTACCATCCTATCCTTTTTTCATTCCAATTCCGTGCCTTCCTATCCCTTTCCATCCTAATCTTACCATCGCTACCCAATCGTTTCCCATCTCGGTTCTATCTCCATTTCATCCCATCTCTGATCCCCCTGCTGCACACGGACACGGCACCGCCAGTTGGCTGAGCGTACACACAAGTGGACTAATTGAGTAGATTCCTACACTCCATGCGCTTCAGAACGCTCCAGAGTTCTTGAGGCGGCTGTTGATGGCAAGGAGGGGGTTTGATTCAGTGCGGCGCGAGGCAGCCCGAACGTTGTGAGGCCTCGTGAAGTGCTGCAAGGTTACTGCTTTGATCACGCGGACACTTCATACGCAGCAAGTTATAGCGCCGCGAAGTGGAACAGGGACGGTGGAGTGGTGGAGGGCTGAGGAGTGGAGGCATAAACAACTCCATTCCATTGCAAGTGTAGTGTGTGAGCATTGACTCTGACGTGTGTTTGTATTACTTGATGCTGGATAATACCTCACCCCACCGCCTGCATTGCCCTCCACCTGCACGTGACTTTAGAATGTTATCAGGGATTCCATGTAACTGCGCTAATGGAACTGTGATGGAAAAATAGGATCCCTCGCACGAAT
>NC_059273.1:3225000-3247500 GCF_017591435.1 Portunus trituberculatus
ACACACACACACACACACACACACACACACACACACACACACACACACACACACACACACACACACACACACACACGTAAGATTTCAGTGTCCTAATTGAAACTGACATTACCTTTGTGCGCCAGTCCTCTTTAAAGGCCACGTTGTTGTTATTGTTGTTGTTGTTTTGTTGTGCTGGGCGGCGGCTGTGGTGGTGGTGGTGGTGGTGGTGGTGGTGGTGGTGGTGGTGGTGAGTCGGTTGAAACAATAGAACAGTACACATAAGCGAACGTTATGAGGAAGGTGGCGCTCTCTCTCTCTCTCTCTCTCTCTCTCTCTCTCTCTCTCTCTCTCTCTCTCTCTCTCTCTCTCTCTCTCTCTCTCTCTCTAAAACTGACTATCTCTTTTCTCTCCCGTAAAACCTTCAATTCACATCCGATCTCTCCTCCTCCATTCCCCAAACCTCGTCTGCCACCTCATTTCCTACAAACTGGTGTTCTCTCCGTCCCTGTCCCCTCCCGTCGCTCTCCTAAACTCTCTCTAAACTCTCTTTTCTATCCTAAAAACGTGATGTCTGCCCTTGCCCCTGTCTCGATTTTTGTCATTCTCTCTCTCTCTCTCTCTCTCTCTCTCTCTCTCTCTCTCTCTCTCTCTCTCTCTCTCTCTCTCTCTCTCTCTCTCTCTCTCTCTCTCTCTCTCTCTCTCTCTCTCTCTCTCAAAATATCGTCCTGTTATTCTCCTCCGCCCTTCTCGTTCGTCCTCTCCCCCGCCGTGTCTTTATTTCTCCTCTCCTGATGTTGTCCCTTCCTCCACAGAGTCGGTTCAGCAGCTCCGTCGGGGACCTGCGTCGCGGCGGCGGCCAGGAAGAAGGCGCGCTGGTGGTGGACCTTGGGCAGGGGCTGGCCAGAGGGCCGCCTGCCGCCTCGTCCTCGTCTACATCGTGCTTCAAGTCTCGTAAACTTCATATCCGTCACGGGGAGGTGGAGGAAGAATTGGAGTTGGGCGACGAGGATGATGAGCCCCCAGCCCCTCTCCGCCCCTCCAGTGCACCCGTTTCCCCCCCTATCTCGGCCCCTGTCTCGGCCCCCGTCTCTCCACCGACCACCGCCCCGCGTGTGAAGCTCACACCCGCTACGCCACCGGAGTTCCAGTTCGTGGTGGAACATGACGACCCCCGGACTGCCCCGCGGATCATCAAGTCGTCGAAGCCGGCCAAGGTGAAACGTGGCAAGGGTGGCGGAGGAAGAAGTGGCGGCGGTGGCCGAAGTGGAGGCGGCGGCAGGAAGCGAGGCGCCCGACTAGGTAGGAGCGGTGGCGGCGAGATTGTCAGCGGCCCCGTGGAGGAGGTGATTCTGAACCTGGACAGCGAGCAGCCGACAGCCGCCCCGCCCCTGGTGAGAGGGGCGAGCTACGACAACAGTGCCTTAGCCAACGATCACCCTGAGGACGCCGAGGTGTTTGAGGACGAGGAGAACGAGAACTCTACGATGACGAGGACGAGGAGGAGGATGGCATTGTGATCGAGGACGAAAAGACGGGCCTCAAGAGCCGCCTGGCCTCAAAGAAGACGCTCGGCAGCAAAGTGAAGGATAAGCTATTCCCCAACAGACACCTGCCCAAGGTGAAGAAGATGGATCGCGCCAAAAAGGTGGAGAAGTATGTGGACTCCCTGGTGGTGGAGGACCTGAACCACCGTGGTCGTGTGACTCCTGTTCTGCCTGGCGAGGACCGCCTCACGCACGAGGACTTCACACGCAAAAGAAATCACATTTTACAGACGCGTCCAAAGAATTACCTCGAGGGTGCTGAGGAAATCATCTCTCTGGAGTCACCGACTCCCGCACGCCGCACGGAGGTGGATCTTAGGGCTGAGCAGGACGCCAGGAGGAGCGAGATGAGGCTTGAGGGCATCCACTACGTCCCTCAGCGGCCCCCAGTGTTGACTCAGGACAGCTTCACCGCGCCAGCCACTGTGATGTCGCCGGAGGATTACGAGGACTACATTGGGGAACCGGTGGAGAAAGACTACCCGGAACTGGCGGGCCCAGTCGAATCGCCCAGACCTGCCACACCTGTTTCCCCCCCACCTGTATCCCCCCCACCTGTTTCTCCCCCACCTTCCCTACTGCCCCAAGACTCATTTGACTACGGCCCCCAAGAACCTGTCGCCCCAGAGCCAGAGGAAATCCCACAGTACTACTGCGAGGAACCCCCTCCCGCCCCGGAGCCTGCCCCACTGGCCGTGGAGGAGCCCACACCTCGGGTCCTCTCTCAGGATCAGCCTCGATGAACTTCATGGACGATCACAGCCCCACTAACGGTAACGGTGACTTCTATCGCCGCTGCGTAGCCAGGTGTCCCCGCCAGCCCCCCAGACCCGCCTGCGGTAGTTTTAGCCTAACCTCCTCCTGTAGCCCCGCCACCACGCCCAGCGGTTGTAGTAAAGGGTTGCCGCGTAGTCCCCCAATCCACCTCCTGAACAATAATGAAAGCATTAATAGTTTCGCTAGCCACTTTAGGACTAGTTGCGTGGCGAGTAGTGACCTAGTGAGTGGTGGTGAGAGGCGGCCAAAGAGAACCGTGAGTGTGAGTAGTTCCTCCGCCAACGACTCCTCCAGGAACAACAGTACAAGTGCTTCTGAACACAGTAGTATGTCTATAAGTAGTGCGTCGAGTAGTGTGTCGAATGTTAACAAAAACAGAACCAAGCTCTTTCTGCCGACGAGTACAACGAGTTTACCCGAGATCTCAGTAGAGCCCCCAACCCCCCAGGCGCCCAAGCCTAAGGACGTCATTGATCGCGAGAACAAGATCAAGTACGACCTGCTGGTGCCGGGCTACCGCAGTATGTTCCTCACCGTGCCCGGCGTAGACGACGACTGTAGCGATAGATTCCTCCCCAAATATTCCCTTGACAGCGACGATGACGATGACAGTAGTAGTGAGGAAGACGATGATATTGTTCATAAACCAAAGGTTTTGGGCTCCCTCACAGGTCTGGCTGAGGGCCGCGGCCTGAAACGGTACGGCAGCAGCTGCGACATCGCCAAGCTAGCCAAGGGCTTCCCTGAGGAGGAAGCGTACCAACAGTACATCCAGGACGACTACTGCAATGACGACTACAACGGGAACGTCAACGCCAACAACCGCATGTCTAAGGTTGGCGGCACTGGGTCCGGTCCCTTCGTGGCAGGTAAGCTGGCCATGTTCGAGAAGGTGGTGGAGGAGGAACACCAGAAGTTCATTGAGGGCCAGGAGGTGAGGAAGAGGATCTTCCGCGCGCCAAGGAAGAGCGGCGAGTACATCGAGAAGTTCTACAGTCCCCAGGTCATCAGCAGCATCGACGCGAGGGCAATCGACAGGAACCACAGTCCTCCCTACGAGGACGAGTATGACAACCTGGACCACTCCAGGCCTTGCACTCCCAGGGGTGTGGAGACGCCCTATGGGGGCCACACAAGTCCGCGCCGCACCTCAACCTCCAACTACACGTATCGCTCCTCAGACTCCAGCAACGTGTACACCAGCAAACCCTCCTCACCACTGCCTCGCGCCATCTCCCCGCCCACCAAATCCATCTCACCCCCTCTGCCAAGCAGCCTCTCTCCTCCCAGAGCCAGGTCACCCTCCCCTGTGGCCAAGTCCCCCTCCCCCGTAGCCAGATCTCTCTCCCCACCAGGCAGGTCTTACTCCCCCTCAGTCAGGGCTCCATCCGTGGCGGCCAGCACTAACTACCACGATGACTACGACTTGTACCCAGAGAGACCGATGTCGCCCACCTCTACCCTTTACAAAGCTGAGACACGCCAGGTGACGCCCGCCCACGGTGGCACCAGGCTAGGCTCCGGCAGCGAGCCAAGGACGAGTCCAGACGTCGGCAATCAGCGCCTCGGCTACCAGGAGAGCCTCGAGCGACGCACTGACGAGGTGGGCACTCTGCACTGAGACCATTTTCTACCACTAACCCCCCTTAACCCTCTCCCTTTCGCCTTGCTCACAACCCCAGTGTCATCACCTTTACCCTCTTTATTTCGCGACCCTGCCACACGGTGCGCCACCTCATGGAGTGGCTGTATTCACTAGTAATAATAACGATCCCAAAGAGATTCCTCCGTGGCTCACCACTCGCCGTTTTAGCCTCCATCCTCCCGTTAATCAGTCAGTCTGCGCTCCCATACACGTCACCCCTTCCTTCCCCTTGAAGCACCAATAATACTTTCTTACACGAATCACCTCCTCACTTGCACTCTTCTCCTTAGTCAACCCTTTACTGCCTCCCCACCTGTCTCCACTTACCTGCCACCTTAACGTCTCATAAGCTCTCACCACAGCACCACTTCAGCCCCTCCACCACCTCCTCCACCAGTCCTTCTGCCTGCTCCTCACCTCACCTGTTCACGGCCTCCCTCCCGCCAGGTGCTCGAGATGCTGGATATGAGTTACCTGGACGAGGCGCCTGCACCCTCACGCCTTTCACGCTCCTCTGCCTCGCCTCCTCCTGCAGGTGGTGAGTATTCTTTGTTTTACTTCTCTGATTTTTTTTTCTCACTTTTCTTTTTTTCAATGTTATTTTTTTTTTATAATTATATAAAGGAGGACAATACATATATCAGTTTAATATTTTTCTTATTTCTTTCCTTCTTTCTTTTCTTTCTTTTCTTCAAGTGTCTTTTGTTTCTTTTCTTCTCAAGCCCTTCTTCTTAATTTTTTTTCCCCAATATTTCCCTGTCTCGTTCACCATTTTTTTTTTTTTTTTTTTGTTTCTTTTTTCCTGCCTTCCTTTTTTTTTTCCTCCTGTTCTATTTACTCTTCCCATCTTTTCTTGTCTCCTTCACTATCCTTTTTTCCATCTTTCTCTTGCCTCATCCTTTCCTTTTTCCTTTTATTTCTTTTTCTTTTTTCTTTTCCACTTTCATGAATTTTTCGTCTTTCATACATCAAGAAATTACAAGAAAATAATGATAAAACAACAACAACTACTACTACTACTACTACTGCTTTTACTACTACTACTACTACTACTACTACTACTACTACTACTACTACTACTACTACTACTACTACTACAACCATCAACACTAGCAGTACTACAACATGCAGCACCACCACCACCACCTTCACATTAACAACAACAACAACAACAACAACAACAACAACAACAACAACAGGAAACAACACACGGAATAATCTTTAGTAGGATGCATGAAAAAGGAAGAGGAGGAGGAGGAGGAGGAGGAGGAGGAGGAGGAGGAGGAGGAGGAGGCAGCACTAAGACTTATGACCTCAATATTCACCAGGCCGAGAGGAGGTGACCAGGAGCAGCGCGTCGAGGTCACCGCCACCTGACCTCTCCGGTGACCAATTAGATGACGTGTTTGAGATTGAGGAGGTGGGTGACCTTGCCTGACCCAGAGAGAGAGAGAGAGAGAGAGAGAGAGAGAGAGAGAGAGAGAGAGACTTACTGCCAATAACACTCGTGAATATTTTTTTTCGTACATTTATCTGTCTGTCTCCCTTAATGCCCCCCACGTCCCCTCTTTTCCCCTCCCTACCCTAAGAAGTCCCTCCTCCCTCCTCCCTCCCTCTCTCTCCATAGCTACTTCCCCTCACTCTTCACCCCTCTCCCTTTGTCCCTCTCTCCTCCTCCTCCTCCTCCTCCTTCCCCTCCCCGTCCTGCTGCTGCTCACGCCCAAACAACATTCAACTTTCACATTCTCCTCCACACTGCACATTCATTTTAAATTTATTCAATGCCTCTATTCCTCGACGTTATCCCATTTGTCATCCCTTCCCCTCTTTTATCACCAAGTTTTCCCTACCCAGCGTATACCAGCCGTTCCTCTCCTTTAATGTTGGCGCTTTGCATCGTAATTTCGCCTTTATCTCTCCTTGTCGTGGTGGTTATCTCACATTCTCTTGTTTGTCGTGTGTCGCCTCCTTTTTCCTTGTCCTCCTTTACGTTTTATCGCTGTTTCCTTCTTGTTACTCATTTTCTCTATTCTCTGTTTTGTTTTCTCCTCCGTTCATAAATCACTACAATATTATGACTTGTTACCTATTTCTCCTTCACTAGTACATCCCTAGTGACTCCCTAACTAACCTACACCCTGCCACGCCCTCATTAAGTTTATGTTCACCCTGCCACGCCCACTCCTGTATTCCCTGCCTGCTACTGTCATTTATTCACCCTTCTCCCTCCACCGGCCCATCACCATCTCACTCTGCTAGTAAATTGTTCATCTTTTTCTCCTTTCACTGTCCCTTCATTACCATTTCAGCTTATTGCTTTTATTCTCTTCTTCATCGTCCCTTCACCATTACATCACCCTGCCATAGTTTCCCTTCATCCTCATTCCCTTCATCGTCTTCTCATTGTCACCTCACTCTCATCTTGTCCCTGCCATCCTCTCATATTTACCTATCATTCCACTATATTTCCTTTATTCCTCGCTTTCATCTTACCCCATTTTTTCCTCTTTATCTCCTTTTCATCTCTCTCGCTCTAACACATCACTTACTGTGCTCCTTCACCACTCAGGAGGATGTCATGGGCTCAACTACTTCACTTAGGGGGCAGAAAAAGCGATCTGCCCCACGCCCGCCCACGCCTCCCCACGGGGCTGCCGCGTCGCCCCCCGCCGAGGGTAAACTAGGGGCGTTCTTCAAGGGGAAACTCGGTAAGGATTCCTCTGCCCCAAAAGAGAAGAAGGAGAAGAAGAAGGACAAGAAAGATAAGAGCAAGGAGAAGGAAAAGAAGGAGAAGGTGAAGAAGGAGGAGAGAGGAGCAGCAGGAGGCGCCGCAGGAGGGAAGAGGTGAGGGTTGGTCTCTGGAGGAAGGTTTGGTGTTTGTGTGGTGCAGTGAAGTTGGTTGTACCTTCTAGTTTGTCTTTACTCTGTTTATATATGTGAGTATTGGGTAATATTCTGAAAGTAGTGAGAAATGGTTTACGTGACAGAGAGAGAGAGAGAATAAGAGTTTTTCTTTTCTTAGGCACCAAAATATCACTTTCTTCAGTATAGGAATGTATAAAAACTGTGTATAGATTATAAAAACATGTGGATGAGGAAAGGTTTAGTGTTTCTAGTGTTTGTGGAGCATTAGTATGATTCCATGTTTTAGTATGCACAGTCCGGGCCGTGACTCATCAAGGCAAGCGGACGGAAAACGGAAAAAAAAAAAAACTGTAATTTCCTATTTACGAGAACAACAGAATTTTATCTCTCTCCAATGAGTTGCGATGGATGAGAACAAGTTTTCTTTTCCTTTTTTTTTTTCGCTGCAATTTATCACTCGCTAAAAATCACCCCCCCCCCCGTGAAATTTACCATCAAAGAACAGGCAATTATCTTACTGACAAATAATCATTTCGCAGACCAAACTGGAGTCTAAAAACAATTTATATAATGTGTGTATTTCTAGCACAACACAACCCAATCAAAAAGATTTTCAGTCACTCTAATTGTGTGTGTGTGTGTGTGTGTGTCCTTGTCCTTGTCCTTGTTTACACTATTCCTCTTTCATCATCACTGTCTTCCCTCCCTCACTCCTTCCTTCCTTCATCCTTCCTTCCTTCATCCTTCCCTATCCGTGTCCTTCATTATTTTTATCCCTCCCTCTCACACCATCATCATCACCCTCTATTTATTACGTCTCTCTTTATCCATCCTATTCCTTCTTCCCATCCCATCTCTCTCTCTCTCTCTCTCTCTCTCTCTCTCTCTCTCTCTCTCTCTCTCTCTCTCTCTCTCTCTCTCTCTCTCTCTCTCTCTCTCTCTCTCTCTCTCTCTCTATCTATCTATCTATCTATCTATCTATCTATCTGTGTGTGTGTGTGTGTGTGTGCGCGTGTGTGTGCTATTTTTGCCAACAGATTCCAGCTCTTTGGCGGCAAGAAAGCAAGTGAACCACAGAGTCCGACACAGGACAGTCCACAAGCCTCACCCAAGAAGGACAAGAGTGGAGGTGAGTGTTTGGGAAGGTGAAGGAAGGAGACTAAGGAGGGTGTGAGGGAGAAGTGAGTTTTGCGTGAGTGGAGTACAATAAGGCAAGGAAAAACAGGTACCTAATATTTTTTAATGATGAGGATGATGGGTAGGATGGAGGTGAGTATGTTAAAGGAGGTAAAGGAGGAAGATAAAAGGGAAAGAAGGACTAGACAGTGCGTGAGTTCATGAGTAGAAAAAAAATGACAAAGATGAAGAAGAGAATGAAAACAATAAGGTGAAATGGTGATAATGGGACAGTGAAAGAAGAAAAGGATGACAAATTTACTGGCAGGGTGAGATGGTGATGGGACGGTGAAGGGAGAAGGGTGAATAAATGAGTGTAGTGAGTAGAAGGAGGTGAGGAAGACAAGAATGAGAGAGGAAGACGAGGGCAGTGAGGAAAAATAGCGTAGAAGAAAGGAAGAGGGGACGAGGAAGACAAGGGCAATGAGGAAAAATAGCGTAGAATAAAGAAAGAGGGAAACGAGGAAGACAAGAATGAGGGAGGAAGACAAGGATAGTGAGGAAAAATAGCGTAGAATAAAGAAGAGAGGGACGAGGAAGATAAGAATGAGAGGAAGACAAGGGCAATGAGGAAGAATAGCGTAGAAGAAAGGAAGAAGCAGAGGAAAAGAAGATTTTTTTTATTGCATTGTTTTACTGCCATTTTGTTTTCATCGTTCTTAATTCACGAGTTTGTTTATGTCTTCATTTTATTCTTTATTATTTCATTATCTTCCTTCCTTTTTCATTCTTTTTTTTCCTTTTCTTTTTCTTTCTCCCCTCTCTTCTTCTTTTTTTCCTTCCTAGTTTTCTCTCTCTCTCTCTCTCTCTCTCTCTCTCTCTCTCTCTCTCTCTCTCTCTCTCTCTCTCTCTCTCTCTCTCGTCCTTTGATTCATATTCTCCCATGATTCTTTATCGTCGTTTTCTTACTGTCCTCCTCCTCACCTGTCATATCATTATTTTCGTCTTAGTCGTCTTCCTCTTCCCACTCGTAAATATTTCCTCTTTCGGTTTTTCCTCTTATTTTCTTTCCTCCTAAAACTTCCTCCATTATTTCAGTCATGGTGTTCCTTGTCTTTATTTCTACTCCTCCTCCTCCTCCTCCTCCTCCTCCTCCTCCTCCTCCTCCTCCTCCTCCTCCTCCTCCTCCTCCTCCTCTTTTTCCTTCTCTTTCTCCTTCTTCTTCTTTCTTCACCTCCATTTTTTCTTCACTTCTCATCTTATCTAACACCTTCCTCCTCCTCCTCCTCCTCCTCCTCCTCCTCCTCCTCCTCCTCCTCCTCCTCCTCCTCTTCTTTTTTTATGTGTTTGCTCTTACTTCCTTCCTTCTTTGTTCTCCTTCTTGACTTTCCTTTCTTTCGTTTGCTTTTTGTTTTTTTTTCAATTTTTTCCATATTTGCTTTTCATTTTACCTCGTTCATTCTTTCCTTCTTTTCTTGGTTCTCTCTCTCTCTCTCTCTCTCTCTCTCTCTCTCTCTCTCTCTCTCTCTCTCTCTCTCTCTCTCTCTCTCTCTCTCTCTCTCTCTCTCTCTCTCTGACTTTTCTCCTTTATTTCCCAAACGCATCAATATTTCCCTCTATTACCCTCAAGTTTCCCTGCTTTTCCTCCCCTCCCCCCCCACCTTCCAATTCATTTATTTTTCCCCTTTCTTGAAGACTCATTCTTTCTCTAGCTTATTTTCTCCCGCTATTTTTATGCTACCTTTCTTGCTGGCCAATCTTTCCTCTCTCTCTCTCTCTCTCTCTCTCTCTCTCTCTCTCTCTCTCTCTCTCTCTCTCTCTCTCTCTCTCTCTCTCTCTCTCTCGCTCTCGTTCTCGCTTTCGTTTTGACCTCTCACCTTCATGTATCCTTTGACGTTCCTCTGCTCAAAACACACTCTCACTCTCTCTCTCTCTCTCTCTCTCTCTCTCTCTCTCTCTCTCTCTCTCTCTCTCTCTCTCTCTCTCTCTCTCTCTCTCTCTCTCTCTCTCTCTCTCTCTCTCTGACCATATATCTTTCTCCTCAGGTAAACGTCGTCTCTTTGGTCGCGGTAAAGAAAACTTCCTAGGGCGCTCTCCACAGACGCAACAGACCCCAGACTCGCAGGTGAGTGCCCATATGTTCACCTGTCGTGTGTTACCTGCCGGGCGCCCAACCATCAAGCCCTCCTGTGCCGCCCAAGCTCCCTTTACGCTCCTTACCTCTGCCGCCCACTCAATTCACTCTCCTCTCTCGCTTCTCTTTTCCACCGTCTCCCTTTCCTCTCTTTCGCGGTTGAGGTGACACAGGTAAGAGTAATGGATGTGAGAGAGAGAGAGAGAGAGAGAGAGAGAGAGAGATGAAAGGTATGTTAAATGGGTTAAAGAATTTGGATAAAAGGTTTTGTTAGTGTGTGTGTGTGTGTGTGTGTGTGTGTGTGTGTGTGTGTGTGTGTGTGTGTGTGTGTGTGTGTGTGTGTGTGTGTGTGTGTGTGTGTGTGTTCATTAGCATTTACCTGACTTCATTTTTTCCCTTTCTGTTTCATTATATTTGTACTCAATTTAACCGTGACATGAATGCAGTACCTCACTAAAAATGACAAATATCCCTCTTTTTTTTATACTTTTTATCTATCTATCCTTCGTTCCTACCTAGGCGTGTTCCTTGCTCGGCCTGCTAATGTCCTGCTTAAATCCTGCTTGTGTCCTGATTGCGCTCTGCTTGTCGCTTCTCGTGCCCTTGTTTCCGCTCTCTGTTGCCTTTCTACTTGTGTTCCTCTGCTTGTATTCCCTCCCTGCCCGCCTCCCACGCTGTGTTGCTGCAATGTTCCCGTTTGTGTCCCGCCTCGACTCCGCCTCAGTCTGTGTTTGTGTGTGCCCGGATGTTTGTTTGTCCTGTGTGTGTGTGTGTGTGTGTGTGTGTGTGTGTTTATTGTTGTATAAGGATTCGTAACAGTATTTGAACTTCTTTTGTTAGTGATTGTTTTTTTCTTTTCTTTTCGTTTGTATGCATTGCTCATCGCTGTTTTATGTCTTTGCTAATGTTCGTTTTATTTCTTCCATGTTTTTTTTTTTTTTTTACTCTTGATATGCTTGTACGTACGTGAAATAGTTACTTGCTACGCTGAGATACCTCCACACCTTTGTACTTTTCTTTTTTCATCATATTTTACATTGGTTTTCGCCGTCCTTCGCTTCTATCGTCACTTACATTCGTCTAATACAAGCAACCGTATTTTCGCCTTCCTTCACCATTCTCACCTTACGCCAAATACCGAAATGCTCTTGGCTTCTCGTTTTGTCTTTCTCCTCATGCCTTCCTCGCCTCACAGCCCCCTCGCGCCATCCAAAGCCTGCCTCACTCACTCCTATGCCTTGCATGTTTCACACTCGCCTCACGCCTGCCTCACACCTGCTTCACACCTGCCTCATTCCCCTCACATTGCTTGCATTCCCACACGTGTCCTCCATTGCACACCTGCGACGCTCCAACACCTGGCCTGACCTTAGAGGGTGTCTAGATGTAGTGATGTGTTGCTCTAACGTAAGAAGTATTTGAGTTACAATTGTTTTTTATAATTTCCGTAGTAACTTTTCTCTTTTATTCAATTATTATTTCCCTTAGTGAGAAATCGTTGTTAGAATGAAAAAAGGCGATTAATAGAAGAGATGAGTGATAGAAAAGGGGAAATGGAGAAGTAAGAATGAGGTTATGAGATGATTAGGAAAAGGAAAAGGAAGGAATAGAAGAGAATACGAGGAAAAGAAGGAAAGGTAGGAGAGAAGAGAAGCAAGATGTGCTGCGTAAGGCTTGATAAAAGGCATAAATGAGATAGAAGACATGAAAAGAAGTATATTAAGTAACTATAGCAAAGTATTGATTAGATAAGAGAGGAAAGAATAAAAGATAAGGAAAAGAAGAAAAATATTAGACATGACTAATAAAAACGTTCTGCTGAAACAATAATAAGTTAGAGAAAGGAAATAAGTGGAAGAAATTAAGGAATAAGGAAATAAATGAAAAAAGATAGATGATTAATGAAGTTATGAAGTAAGAGAGAGAGAATAATATGCAGAGGAAGTAGACTAACAATAAATGGAAGCAATAGAAAAGTGAGAAGGAGAGGAAAGAAATATAGGGAAAAAGAGGAAATTTACGGGCCATTATTCCCTGATGGATGTGAGAAAGAGGTGGTAGAGGAAGAGAAAAAGGAGTAAATGGAATAAACATGGAACAAAGGAAATAGAGAAAGAAAGAGAAATTGACAAAGAAAGTAGATGAAGGTATAGAGGAGAATGAATACAATAGAAACGAAAAAGGAGAGAGAGAGAGAGAGAGAGAGAGAGAGAGAGAGAGAGAGAGAGAGAGAGAGAGAGAGAGAGAGAGAGAGAGAGAGTAGTTTAGAGAAGGTAAAGATAGGGAAAAGATACAGGAAAAAGAAGAGAGAAAAGGATTAAGGAAATATATAGAAGATAGGAAAGGAAAAGGAAGAGAAGATGATAATTAAAGAAAGAAAAAATAACTAATGAGAAATAGAATAGAGAAGAGAAGAAAATAATGGAAAAGGGTTAGGAAAAAGTAGGAAAGGGAGTTAGAAAATAGTTAATGACGAAAGAAGAAGATGAAAAAAAGAAAGGAAAAAAAGATAAAAGGATTAGGTCAAATTAGAGGAGGAAGATAAAAGGAGGACGAAAAAGTCAGGAAAAAAAAGAAAGGGGAAAAAAAGAAGAGGGAAATAGAAAAGAGTCAATGACGAAAAGAGATAATGAAAAAATGCCAAAAAGAAAAAAAACAAAGAAAAAAAGGTTAGATTCAGTTAGAGGAGGAGAATAAAAAGGACGAAAGAAGAGTGAGGAAAAAAAAGGAAAGGAAAAGGAGAAAAGGAAAGTAGAAAAGAGTCAGTGACGAAAGGAGAAGATGAAGAAGCAGAAGAAAGACGAAGAAATATTAAAAACGATAAAAAAAAAAGTTATATTAGGTTAGAGGAACAGACTAAAAAAAAAGAAAAAGTGAGAAGGGAAGGTAGAAAAGAATTAATGAAGAAAGAGGATGAAATAAAATAAAGAAAGATAAACAGAGATAAAAAGGTTAAATTACGTAGAAAAGTAGTTAAAAGTAGGACGAAAGGGAAAAGAGTGAGAGGGGAGGAGGATAGGAGATGAAAGCAAGAGGCAAAGGAGGGAGTTTGGAATGACCTAACGCTTCTTGTCAACAGGTGGCGCGCATGACCGGGGGTTCCTTTGATCAAGAGTCCGTCAGTTTAGAAGATGACGAGTTCTTATGAGCGAGGCGGAGGAAGAGAAACACATAAGAAACGAGGAAAATAACCGGTCTTTGAGGAGAAAATAAGACACATGAAGAGAAGAGAGAAATAAGAAGAGAAATAAGATGAAATACAGGTGACGAAAACAAGGAAGAGGAAAGGAGAGGAAAAATGAAGTCGTTGAAGGGAAACAGATAAGATAGTAAAAAGAGGGAAATATAAGAAGAGAAGAAAGATACAAGGAAATTAAGATAAAGAAAACATGGAAGGAGGAAAGGGAAAATAAATGAAGTTACGAAAGATAAAGAAGTTTTAGCCGCCGAAGAAGAGAGAGGAACTGTAGGAATGAAGTATAAAGACGAAACAAAGGATGGATGAAGAAAAGGAAAATGGAAGGAGGAATTAAGAGGAGGGAGACGCGGCCACTATTTATCGCGAAGAGGATAACAAGGAAGGGAAAAATGGAGGTAAAATGGATGATGAAGGAAAGGGCGAAACGTGAACAATTTCAGGTCAATTGTTTGTTTCGCTGTGTGTGTGTGTGTGTGTGTGTGTGTGTGTGTGTGTGTGTGTGTGTGTGTGTGTGTGTGTGTGTGTGTGTGTGTGTGTGTGTGTGAGTTGTACGTTACTGTGTTCAAGCGTCCTACCTCCCTCCCTCCACACACACACACACACACACACACACACACACACACACACACACACACACACACAGAGGGAGGTGGAATGTCAACAAGAGGAACATAAAGAATCAAATCTTATAAGCCTCCATCAAAAGACGCTTAGAACCTACAAATGATCTGTTTATAGCATTGGTTTCCCTATAGAGACCCCAAACCTGTGTGATCTCTTTGTTGTCAGAGGGTTAGGATTAGTGTGTGTGTGTGTGTGTGTGTGTATGTCTGTAGGTTTTCTTTAACTGTCTTAAGGTGTTTCACTTATTTGTGTACATAAGATGATTTTGGTGTTCATATTTAACCATCTTAGTAGTCTTTACCTTCTTCCCTCGCGCCTCGTCCCCTTAGCAGGAGTAAGGGCGACTTGAGGCGACGCTCTGAGTTGATCAACAGGGCGAGGGATTCTAGTGCTAATAAATATGATAGCTGTAGTCACTCCTCCCGCAACCCTGAACGTTAAGTAAGGGTGATGCAGACGTGACGGTTTTCTATCGTCACTGACACTGAAGATGCTGTGACGATTGGTGACTCTAATGCTAGTGATACTGATGCTGTAGTGACGTAGGTGGTTTGTAAGGAGCAAGGCGATGCGTGATGATTCTCTCGCCTGGCTCTTCTGTAAAGATTGAGATTCATTATTATCATACTGGTGATCCCTACACTCATCTCTTTCCTCTTCCTCTCCCTCGCGCCTTCCCGATGGCTGCAGTGAGCGCCGCATTCAAGGAGCACTTCTTGCCCCGTATATGTTAATTGACGCGAGTATGTTATAATTATTCTCGCCAGTTTCGTTGTGTTTTGAAGATTTTCGCAAATACCGCATTTTTGTTCTTTGCACTTTGATTTCCTTGACATTCCACACTGGGCCATAGTGTGTGAAGTGAAGACAGTGCTGGGTGTGATTCCATGCGTGGTTGCAGAATTACATGCATGACTACCATGTTCAAATTGAGGTTTGTTTTGCTTAAGGAGACTGGTTCATTCACAGCCCAGTGGCGAGTGTGATGCAGCGCGTCACTGTCACTGCGGCTGTGCTGTAGTGCTACCGTCGTGTCTGCAGGGAAGAAGTGTATCGGAGCTCGTCCGTTTTAGCAACCATCAAAGATTTACGGGTCATCCGGACAGCTGACATTTCCTGGCCGGATCTTCCTTCCCGGCACACGACGCGCAAAGCAGACCAGGAATAGAGTGAGGCAGAGTGATGGCTTGGCTTAGAATGACCGCTGTGTGAACTTGTGAGGGAGAATACTTAAGGTGAAGGTGAATGTAATCAGGTAAACCTGTAGTGCTTCACATCACTAGGGGACTGAAACTCCACACTTGACACTGCCGGCCATAGCGAAAAGTCGATAAAAACACACCTTGTAATTATTACCTTAAAGGAATTTTTGAAGGCGTAATTAAACCAGTTATTATTGATGTAAAACAACAACAGAGCCTTGAATAAATTGCGTAGACTCTTTAACAACACAATTTATCTTCACTAATATCATTTCCTTGTCAACGAAATTAATGTCACCGCAATGACCTGAATAATCTAAAATTTTGAAACCTTATCCTGGAAAACTAAGAAATACAAATTATACATCGTGAGAGAACACTGTGGGATGACCGCACATTTATTCCCCTCACTTTCACTTCACTCGCTCGCTCTCCTCTCACCATTCACCTGTCCTTCCCTCACCACTCTCCCACCCTTCCCTTGCACTGAGCGGCGCGTTCTTCCACTGGGGCTTATGTGAAATATAAACCTTTAGCTGGAAGAAATGTAGGTTTTGTTGCCGTTTTTGTTGAGTTCGTCTTTATAACCCTTACTTTACACACTAACATTTTTTAAAAGTATATGTATTATGTATCATTTATGTATATCCACTATGTTCGTTATCCTCTCCCTCTCCCAGTCCCTCATCATGTATGGATTGAAATATCCTTATCTCATCTTGTATACATCACTTTTCCATGTATAAAAAGATATAATACAGGCCACGTGAGCCTTATATACATATGCATAGATATACAGATGATTTTTTCCAGTCTATTTATTCAGGTTTTGTCGTATTTGTATACTGTAAGTACGTAGGTGTAAGATTGCCTCGTGTATATATGTATGTCTCTCGTTTTGACGTGCCTCTGCCTTCCTGTTGCATTGTTGAAGTTAATACTAATCATACATACACTTCTCGACCGATCTGCCCGCGCCGTTTGGATTTTTATATCGATATGTATAGATGTGGATTTTTGGTGTGTGTCTCCTTATCCTTCCCTGGGAGTGAGTGAAGCACCGTTCCTTGTGTTGAGTGAAGAATGGTACGTACCTCTTGTATAATGTTCATGTATTTTTCGCTATTGTTATTGCTGCTTCTGCTGCTTCAATTACTAATGCTGTTACTACTACTACTACTGTTACTACTACTACTACCATCATTGCTACTACCACTATTGCTACAGTTAGTACTATTTATTATTACTGCTACTACGCCTTTCTCTCTCTCTCTTTTTCTTGCTAGTTTTCCCAAGTTTCCCCTCAAAATATATAATCGAGGGAACGTTTTCCTTTATATTCTTACCAGTCCGGTTTTTATAACGAAGAAAACGGACTGCGTGCTTTAGACTTATTACAACTTATACTGCTAACTCATCAACCCCAAGCCCCCGTTTTCTCTTCCTCTCTCCTCCCCCTTTCCCTTCTCCCTCTCCCTCTCTCATCTCCCTCCTTCCCCTGCATTTCCAAGGGACTCTAAGGGACCAATCTTGAACTCTATATAATCTGAGAAGCAATAAACGTTGACCTTACCTGTGTTTTAAATGACGTTCCTACAGAGTGTGTGTGTGTGTGTGTGTGTGTGTATCTTAAGCTGGTTGAGAAAGAGGTTTGTAATGAATAGATATTACAAAACTTCATAATTAGTGGAGAAAATGAAGTAACGAACCAGTAAAAACGTACACACACACACACACACACACACACACACACACACACACACACACACAAGGGATTTTCTATTTTTGTTTTACTTTTTCGTGTTTGCTTTATTTGTCTTCCTTTTTTTTTTCTTCTTCTTTGTCTTATTAATGAATTTCGCTTTTCTCTTGCTCTTTCTTCTTTAGCTTTCTTTTTCATTGTGGTTTCTTTGTTATTTGTTTCGTTAATATTCGTTTATTCATTACTTGTAGATTAAATTGGGTTCCGTTTTTCTTTATTCTTTTGTGTTTTTTTTTTCCTTTCCTGTTTAGATAAGGAGAAGAGGGAAAGAAAACGATATTAACGTCTCTTTTTTATGCTCTTCCTTATCTCATTATCTTTATCACCCTTGTCATTATCTTCCCATTCCTCCCTCGTAACCAACCACTCCATTTGTCCCCTTTCTTCCCCTCACTATCCTCTATCCACCCTCCCCTTTCAATTACAAACTTCTCTCCTCTATTCATCCATGTATGTCCCCTTTCTTCCCCTCACTATCCTCTATATCCACTCCCCCCACTCCCCTTCCCTCTTCCCTTTCAATTACAAACCTCTCCCCTCATTGTTCATCCTCTTCATCCTCGCTTATCTCACATTTCCCCTTTTCCTTTCCCTTCTCCTCGTTTCCTCTCCAATCCATATCTTTTTCTCTCCCCAAATTGGCTCATATTTATTTTCCTTCCAATTTCCATCTTTTTCCTCCATCTCTCATTCGTGTTTGCCTCCTCCCCATCACTTCTCTCTTCTCTCCACTTTCCTTCTCTCTATTCTTATCTTTTCTGTTTCTATTGTATCTCTCTCTCTCTCTCTCTCTCTCTCTCTCTCTCTCTCTCTCTCTCTCTCTCTCTCTCTCTCTCTCTCTCTCTCTTTTTTCTCTCCCTAACTTCCTCTTCCTTTTTATCCTTCTCTCCATTTCTTTCCTCCTCCTCCTCCTCCTCCTCCTCCTCCTCCTCCTCCTCCTCCTCCTCCTCCTCCTCCTCCTACTTTTCATACCTCCTCTTCTCTCCTCCTTACCTTTGCCTCCTCACCCATGACCCTTCCTTCCCCTCACCTCCTCCCCCAACCTTTCTCCCTTTCCCACCTTCACCCTTCCCCATGACTCTTCCTTCCCCTCACCCCCATCTCACCCTCCCCTCCCCGGCAAATCCCCACCACACTGACATATCTGAAAGGTCATTCCTAGCTTCATTTCTTCCACAGTAGGTCGATAATCCACCTCTCTCTCTCTCTCTCTCTCTCTCTCTCTCTCTCTCTCTCTCTCTCTCTGGTATTCACTTTACTCCACATTATATTCCACATCGCAATTTCTACTTAACGCCGCCCCCACTTCCTCCTCTTCTTCCTCCTCCTCGTCCTCCTCCTCCTCCTCCTCCTCCCTTTCCTCCTTCTCTACATGGTAGGGAAGCTCTATGTACGAGTGACAATAGCATGATCTTCACACTAGGCTGAGAAGACCTTAAAGTGTTCTCCTCCTCCTCCTCCTCCTCCTCCTCCTCCTCCTCCTCCTCCTCCTCCTCCTCCTCCTATCTTTCAACTCTTTCCTCACTGTTCTCTTCCTTCCTCTCCACCGCCCACCTCCATTTCATCGTTGTCGTCGTGGTTCTCCTCCTTTTTCTCCTCCTCCTCCTACTACTCCTCCTCCTCGTCCATTTCTCTATTGCATTCAACAGTCATCTCTCTCTCTCTCTCTCTCTCTCTCTCTCTCTCTCTCTCTCTCTCTCTCTCTCTCTCTCTCTCTCTCTCTCTCTGGTGGGTGTGTTTAGCAGTGAGTGGCGGGAAGGAGTGTTTTGGTGAATATTTGTTGCGTGAGGGGAAAAATTAGATTATTGTATATCGTTGGTTATTTGACGGTAAACTGCGTAGGAGGAGGAGGAGGAGGAGGAGGATGATGGTTATGGTGGTGGTGGTGGTGGAGGTGGTAAATAGAACAAGAACAACAACAAAAACAAGAGGAAAAGAACAAGAGAAGGAGAAATAAGATAATGACCACTGGGAGGAGGAGGCAAAATGGAAGAGAAAAAATGGAAAAAATAAAAAATGGAGAAGGAGGAAGGAGAAGAAAAAAACAAAAGGAAAGAAGAGAGAAGAGGAAGAGCAGAAGGAGGGGGACGAGGAGATACTGAAGTGAAGATTATAATAATGGTAAGAGAGAGAGAGAGAGAGAGAGAGAGAGAGAGAGAGAGAGAGAGAGAGGCCTTAGAATAACAAACACCATTAACAGGCCTCTCTAAACTTACGCAACAGTGGGATATTAGAGTTAACATACCTTTTTGGCGTCTTTACATAAGCCTTCCCTCTTCAGATCCCCGTTTTCTGTTAGTATCAATAGCCACGCGTCGCTGTTTTAACCCCTTCAGTACTAGGACGTATTTTTATCATGAGCTTGCGTACGATTAGACGGTTTTATTGACATTAGGAAGGGTCTATGGAGGTCAGAAGATTAATTACCACAGTCTTCACTATTTTAATCCCCACATAAGTTTCTGAAGCTGTACAAAATCATTAAATAGTAGCCAGAATAAATGTGAAAAATGCGTCGTGGTACTGAATGGGTTAATCTTGAGATCGTAAACATGGAAAGCTGTAACAAGGTAAGTCTTCACGTGGGAGTCTCTGTGCTCGTCTGACTTACTTGCTTTCACCTTCCACGCCTTAATGATCTTGTTTCTTGAGTTTCCTATTGACTCAGGACTAATATAACCTAATTACTGAGTCTATTCCAGTTATCCATCTTACCATTTTGAGAACTAGTTGGCTCTCTCTCTCTCTCTCTCTCTCTCTCTCTCTCTCTCTCTCTCTCTCTCTCAAGACTATTATTTGTTGTCCTATCGTGATTTTTTACACCAGTCTTGCCATGCCCCTCGTCTCGTGTCTCTCCTCCCGGTGTGAGCGGTGTGGCGCGGTAAGACATGGGAGAGTGTCGAATTTCAATCAACATATTTGAGAATCGCAATTTCTTCCGATTTCTTCCTGTTTCTTTTATGAATCTAAGTATTGGATGGTGTTTTGTCTCCCCAAGCTGTGGAATCGAGGTAATTTTATAGCTCTGGTTAACGATGATATTTTCTTAATTTCCTCAGTCTATCTTTTTTTTTTTTTTTTTTTTTTCAAGAAGTGTTTCAGAGGTATATTTTTAGGAGTATTGTCTCTGGGAACTGCCACCTTCATCGGGTCTCCTTGTGGCTATTTTGTTAACCTTTGTCAGAACTACTCTGTCATAAGGAGAGATAAAAGAAACATTTCCTGCTTTTCCTCAGTGCTTTATATGGTGATTATTGAACATGTAACACCCACACCCACACCCACACACACACACACACACACACACACACACACACACACACACACACACACACACACACACACACACACACACACACACACACACACACACACACACACACACACACACACACACACACACACACACACACACACACACACACACACATCTCTTGCCTGTCCTTCTCTCCTTCCGCCACAGTCCCCTCTCCCTCCCCGGAAGAAAACCTACGTGTCATGAATTTAGTAAACAGTATTTCCTACTTCTCTTCTGCAATCTGTCTCCTTATATGTCGGTTATTATCCATAACACACACACACACACACACACACACACACACACAGAGAGAGAGAGAGAGAGAGAGAGAGAGAGAGAGAGAGAGAGAGAGAGCAGCCAACGTCACATTGCATCAGTAGCAGTGAGTCAGGAGTCACGGGCTGTCACGCATGGCTACCCCTGTCAGGTATTTCCCTTCTTATCTAATCCGCTGCGATCACTTCCCATGCTGGCGCGTCTCCTCTCAATTCTAATCAGCAACCTTGCGTCACGCCGTGGTTATCAATTAATCGTGTTCTTCATCTCCTTTGACGTAACAATCCTGCGTCTGTCCAATCATTGCCACCACTCACACACACACACACACACACACACACACACACACACACACACACACACACACACACACACACACACACACACACACACACACACACACACACACACAGAGAGAGAGAGAGAGAGAGAGCAGCCAACGTCACATTGCATCAGTAGCACCGTCACAGACAAGGTGGAAGTTACCAGCACCTCCGTGACGTAAATAAGATACTGCTAAAATAAGGAAGGGTTTCACATAGTTAGCACGTCACATTACTAAAATAGATGCACTTGGTCATGTACTTAGTTCATTTGGATTTGTGGCGTCAATATCAGCTCATTCCGTTCAACAATAAGATAATGGACAAGCATCACGTGACACTCAAGGTTGTGTTCTGAACTCTTGCCGCTAATGAGGACTACTTTCAGACGTCATAGATTATTAGTTGGACTTTCATCGTTGTTTTATTTTCCCCTTTAATAAATACATGACTGATTTTGACAATTTCCTATTTGGTACGTATTTCCTTCACTAAACACACCGAGACATCTTCACCAGCCCTACAGCCATCTCCAATGTTTAAACTGGATATACAATGCAAAATCTGTTTTTTTGTTTTTTTACTGCCTTCTCAATTTTCTATGTTCTCAAATGTAACAATCAGAAAATACAGAATAAAGATGTAGATTTAGAGCGGTGTAGTTTGCAGGTTTTTGTCATTTGTTCATTTATTTAGCCTCTGCGTGGCGTGGGGACCTGTGAAGCAGCAGTGAGTTAGGTTCTCAAATGTTACAATACAGAAGAAATGCTGAACAAAGACGCAGATACAGAGCTGTGTAGTTTACAAGTTTCTTAATTATCTTTCGTTTATCTATTTAGTTTCTGCATAGCTTAGAGATATGAAGCTTTTTTTTTCATATTACGACCTATAGCGCCTGTAGGCACATTTGAAGAGTGTGTGGGAAGCGCTCTTCACCTTCCGCCCATTAGTGACGCAGGCAATTTTATTTATAGTGGTACCCATATTAGGGCCCATAGCACTACCCAAGTGCATCTCCGGTGTCACCACCTAGAACCTGGATATCATGGTGACATGTTGGTAACTTTAAACCACTCGACAAATGAGGTGAGTTGTCCACAATACACCTGAACCAGCTGTGGTATTACTTTAAACTGCAGGATGTGCGAGTGTGTGTGGCTTCCCTGCTATTTGAGGATGTCCAGCACAGCCTGAAGTTAACGCGGTCATTGTGCTCGAGTGAGTGAAAAATTAGACACATAAGAAAAATACTAACTCAAAAGAGAGAGGTGAAGGTAAAGGAAGGATGAAACGCTCCAGAAATTATCAAGGGAAGCACGAGTAGAGTGAATGTGTACCTGAACCGCGGACTGGAGTGTGGAGGGACTGGGAATTAAATGAAGGCCTCGCTGCTGCTGTGGCCGCTTCCTTTGCTAACTTCCCAGAAACGTGCGGCAGAATATGCAGGTAGATAGATAGACGGAGGGACATCAAGAGAGATGGGCATACAGATAGACAGTCAGAGAGAGAGAGAGAGGGTATAGTGATTAAATGATAGTTTGATTGACAGGTGGTAGAAAATATAAAAAGTGATAAATAAATTAACAATATTGATAGATTAAAGGACAAATCAGTACATGGATGATATAGACACTGAGACTGCCAAGAGAGAGAGAGAGAGAGAGAGAGAGAGAGAGAGAGAGAGAGAGAGAGAGAGAGAGAGAGAGAGAGCTAATACAAATTCATCTCGAAATACCATTTTATATATCTAAGC
>NC_059273.1:3252500-3275000 GCF_017591435.1 Portunus trituberculatus
CCCGGCCGGGAATGGACTCTATATATTCAAGACCCTTAACTCGATCTCCATTAACCACAGGAAAGACAAGCAAGAGTCCAATTAATAACAAGACTCCTTCACCTATTGCCAGTCCGTTGGGCAGCCCCGTGACGAGTTCCGGCCTCAGTCCAACAACCAGCCCCAGCCTCAGCCCCACACCTAGCCCAAAATTCAGCCCTGTCACCACGCCGCCGCCCAGTAAGCGTGGACAGAGCCCTCCTTTCCTCCAACCTCTCAGCCCCCCCTCTAGCCCCGACAACAAGGAAAGTCTGTCTGATTCGACGGACCTAGACCCTGAGGAGTTCCTGGCGCTCAGCACCCTGGACTCAGCACTGCTGGACACGCCCTCGCTGTACAACTGCTCCAACAAACCTTTCAACTCTTACGAGGAGCTGCAGACCATGACTGAAAAGGAACAAAAATCTTCCGTCTCCGCCCCGACGCCCACCACTGCCGCGGCGGCCCGCCCTTCCAATCAAACCAAAACTTCAGAATATTCTGGTGACGTGGACAGTGGCGGCAGCCGTCACCCCAGTGAGGCTATGGATACCACCCTCAGCAGGGACTCGCTCAACACCACTATCAGCGACGAGATGAAGAGCCTGCGCAGCTTTGTGGCTCAGGAGGAGCTCTCCACGCCTCCAGCATCGCAGGGCCCCAAGAACCAGCGCGAAGAGAGTCTAGAGTTTGTGTTTGAGGAAGTGACCGACTCACCGTGCCACCTGCCTCGGGAACATGTCCCGGCCCCCGCTAAATCACCAGCAGGAGGCTCACTTGCCACAGGGGAAAAAAAACCCAGCAGATTGTCACCGAAACTTGGCAAGTTCACGCAGAAAGTGTCAGACAAAAACAAAGAGAATGAAGAGAAAAACAAGATCAGTCCCTTTCTGCCCCGCAACATCCTTCACTTTGGCAGCAAGGACAAGAAGGCCAAAGCCAAGGCTCACGAGACAGACTCCCCGAAGACTGAGGGCTGGACTTCAGAGGCCATCGAGGAATACTTATTGGAGACCAGCCGGGAAGAGAGCGTCAAGCTGGGTCTCCTGACGGAGGAAGACATTATGTACCACGAGTCCAAGGGAGGGCATCAGACTTCTTCCGCCTCTCGCCCTCTCCCCGAAGTGACGGTCAGTGATGAGCTGCAGCCCGTGGCTCCCTTCAGGAGAAGGGCGGCCCCCTCCCCGCCGCAGAGTAGGTCCCCATCCTGGAACCCACAGGACATTGAGAATTATTTGCTGGAGCATAACAAGGACGAGAACCTTCGCCTGGGACTGCTATCAAAAGAGGACATTGATATCTACGAGTGGAAGCGTGCCACAGGTGAGTGTGTGTGTGTGTGTGTGTGTGTGTGTGTGTGTGTGTGTGTGTGTGTGTGTGTGTGTGTGTGTGTGTGTGTGTGTGTCTGTCACACTGTTTTACTTCTTGCTTCTCATCCATTCTTCCTTCTCTTGTCGAGGCGAGGCGAGGCTGTGCCTGCCATCCGCCATGCAAGACAAAATGACATGATGGATTTTCTTTAGGTCGTTGTATGACTATTGCAATAGGGTTCATCCAAGTACTCATTTTTTTATCTTACCACGCGACGCACTAGCACGTGCGCGCGAGCACACACACACACACACACACACACACACACACACACACACACACCAGAATCAGTGACGAATCTGATATGTAGTATCATGAACCATCCTGAGCTCCACCACTGCTTGTCCTACTTAGCCCTAAAGCCCCGCCCCGCCTGCTCCGCCCCACCAAGCCTCACAACAATACACATTTTTAGAGCAAATTCATGAATGCTTACACTTTACAAATGAACAGACAGTGGCACACAGATAAAGTACACAGCAGCCTTCCCTGCATCTATCCATCCATCCCTGCCAGGCATGTCTCCGATCTGCGACACCTCATGGACGCGCGAGACGTTACGCAAGAACAAGTGGTGCACTCCAGCGAGTCTTCCCTCTCTGGCTCAGCCTCCCAGCCAGCCTCCCCGGATCCCTGCGCCGCTGCTCCGAGGCTCACTGCACCTGCCATGTCCCCAAGAGCCAAAACCCACGTTCTCAGGGAGCCTCGCAAACCAGGCGGAGAAAAGCCTGTCGACGTTCCCAGCCAGCCAATCTCTGTTCCTCGACGACGTAAGTTAGTCATGAACTTCTGAGTTACTAGTGGGGTGGTCACTGCCCGCCATCTCCCAGCCATGGCCATGCTAGAAGGTTTTCTTCCATGCACATTTAACACTGAGATCAGTTCAGCTCTTTTATTTCTCTTCATTCAACACCGTATCCTCTCCTGGCCTCATTGCGCATGAATGAAACAAAAACATGATAATCGCAAGTCCTAGTTTTATACGCAGACATTTTCAAACATTTGTGATTCAGTTTATTAACATGAATGCATGCTTCCGTTTCAGGAGTGCGAGCACCAGCGCCGCCCATCGGAACACCACCTTCTGCCAAATCTGCTGTTGCAACATCCGCCGCCTCGGACAACAGCAAGCTGAACGCTCACTTCGCTTTCCGAGGATTCAAATTGGGTCAAGTAAGTGCAAATGTAGTCTTTCTTACACATACCATCTTTCGCCTTGCTGAATACTGACTTGTCTGGTGAAGGTAATGAGACGAGGGCAGTGGCCAATGTGTCAAGCTATTTTCTCTTTAGGGATTAAACTCGAGCGGTCCGGGAAGGAAGGGATGCGCACCACAGCCCCCAGCAGTGGCCAGCCTCCAGCAGGAGGCCGTGAAACCACCTGCTCCCAAATATGACTCACTAAAAGAATCCACACCAGACGCCATCACCTCCAGGGACGCCAAGCAGGGAGGCTTGCGGTCAAGATTCACCAAACCAAAGCTCACCACCCCAGGGTTCACCAGGATCTCGTCTCCAAGCCCGGCGCCAGCCACCTCAGAGCACAGAGCAGCGACTACAGCCCTGGCGTAACGAAATCCGAGGCCAGAAATTCAGAGGTCATTGTGCAGGCAGCTCCTGAGGCCGCCAGGGTGTCGTCCCCGGCCGTCGCCAAGCCACACGCCAGGCCAAAAAGACTCCCGCTGGAGAAGATAGGCGTGAAGCTGCCGGGCATGACAGGTGTGTGTGTGTGTGTGTGTGTGTGTGTGTGTGTGTGTGTGTGTGTGTGTGTGTGTGTGTGTGTGTGTGTGTGTACTTAGCTTATCTCCACTCCTGTCTCTCTACCCACAGCCCCCAAGGCTCCCCCGACACCCCCGGAGATGGACGTGGAAACAGTGTCGGTAGAGAGTGTCTCCCCCACCGGCAGCCCCACCCGCGCCCGCAAGACAGGGGCAGATGAGCGTCCAGCCCGCAGGAAGACCCCATACAGCAGACTGACCAGGTTCCTACGAAAGGTAACACACACACACACACACACACACACCACATATATCTTACTTTTCTTTGTTCTAACACATTTTTTTCTCCTTTCCTCTTTAAAACATCTCGCCATTACAGTTTACATGTAAATACACTCTTTATAAGTTTAACAATCCTTTAAAAACTCATCCTGGACCAAGACTAACCTCACCATTTCCTTTTCTCGCTGCCCAGGAACCCAATTCATCCCCCAACACGCCTCCAACGGAAACCCCAGCTCACGCCCTCTTCTTGCGCGAGTCTCCCCGTGGTGTGGTGAGTACTGTTTCGTTTTCTTTCATCTCTTACCGCCATGTTTTCTTTCGTCGCTCTAAAGGGTAAGGAATTTAAACAGAATACACTCAAACTATGACGATTTTGAGATGTAATGTTGGTTTGAAAGGATGAAGTTTGCTTGTATGATGGTAAGAAGGATGTGAAGAAGAGGAGAAAGGGAAGAAGTGAGGGAGGGATGAGAGGAAGTGAAAGAGGAATGATATGGAAAATCTTGATATACAAAATTAAAATAAGGGAATGAAAATAAAGAACTGAATGAATTTGATAGTAAACGATATCAGAAGAGGAGAAAGGGAAGAGGTGAGGGAGGGATAAGAGGAAGTGAAAGATGAATGCTATGGAAAATCTACAGAATGAAAATAAGACAGTGAAATTAAATAAGAACTGAATGAATTTGAACTTTACATAGGGAGACACGAAAGAAGAAGAAGAAGAAGAAGAAGAAGAAGAAGCGTTGCGAAGATAGGATAGATAGAAGGAAGCAACAGGGAGTAAGTGAAAACAGAAACATTAGTCAATTTATTACGGAAGAGTTCGCGAATTTTCTCAACATAACAAGACTACGAAAAAAAAAAATAGTAGGAATAAAAAGAAAAGAAAAAGTGGGCAAATTTAGTCGTCCATTTAATTATCAAACCTCAATTTACGAGGAAGAGGTCCGCCATTCACATCACGCAGGTAGTTCATTGCCCTGACACCACTACGACATGAACTGCTGCTATATATCACACCTCCATTAACCACCTGAACACCACACCTGCCCACACCTGTAACTCATCCACACACACACACACACACACACACACACACACACACACACACACACACACACACACACACACACACACACACACACACACTGACACCTTAAAAACACAAAAGCAGCCTAGATTGATGTACTGTGTTGCTGCTTCTCGCCATTCGCCAACCAGTGCATGACAGTCTCTGCTTCCGCCCGCTACTGATGCGTTGAGAGGCTGTGGAGCCGGTGTTAGCGTGGGAGGGTGCCTGTGTGTGTGTGTGTGTGTGTGTGTGAGCGTGGGAGGAGCGGAAGTTGACGTGGTGTTATGTGTTGACAGTATCCAGGCTAGCACATGCATAACACCTGGATGTGCTATTAATAGTGGTGTGTGTGACTGAGTCTTATCTCTCATCCCGCCTCCAGGATATAAACAGATTTCCTGTTATATATATATATATATATATATATATATATATATATATATATATATATATATATATATATATATATATATATATAACAGGAAATCTGTTTACATCCTGGAGGCGGATGAGATAAGACTCAGTCACACACACCACTATATATATATATATATATATATATATATATATATATATATATATATATATATATATATATATATATATATATATATATATATATATATATATATATATATATATTTTTTTTTGGTGCAAACTCAGGCTGTGTGTGTTTTTTTCTATTATCAGTGCTTGTGCTTTGCTCCCTATTCGGGTTATTATTTTTATTGCTGTTGTTTTTGTTGATGTTGTTGATGTTTTTGTTGTTGTTGTTGTTGTTAGTTTGTTAGTAGTAGTAGTAGTAGTAGTAGTAGTAGTAGTAGTAGTAGTGGTCGTGGTGGTGGTGGTGGTGGTGGTGGTGGTGTAGTGTTATCATTGTTATCATCACCATTATTCTTGTAATTGGTGGTGGTGGTGGTGGTGGTGTTGCTGTTGTTATTGGCGTAGGTGGTGGTGGCGCAGCTTTATAACCAACCACACGTGTCGCCGTCATAACATTTCTCACTATTCCTTTTCTGTGCTTGAATGTTTGGCGAGTGATGAAAAGAGTGAAGGGAAAAAGACTGGCACGCGTGACGGGAAACATAAGATACACCTCGGAATAAATAGATTGATAAACAAGATTCACGTTTTCGTTCACATTCTTTTCTTGGGAGAGTTGATTAGCGGTTGTCTTTTTCCCGTGATGTTTTCCTCTTGGTCTGCCTCGCCTGTACAAGGAACGAAAATGGAGCAACGTAACTAAAATGTGCGTCTCTTTCTCAGCTAAGCAAACTCGGGGACTCGCTCAGATAAGAGAAAAGATCCAATAGTAAGTTAATTATACTCATACCTACAAACACACACACACACACACACACACACACACACACACATACACATGCAATCACAATTTATAAACGAATCGCAGAATAAATCGATGTGACATTTTCCACACATGACAGAAGTGAACACACCATTAGAAAAGAAGTTCATGTTTATTTATCTTATTTTCATTTTGCTACCACACTTTATTTACTGCCATGCTTCTGAAAATAGAGCGTGAATTTTTTTTTATATAAACTACAGATTCATTAGTTCAAAATTAAGCGCATGGAAAGTTGTATGTGCGTCAGTAGTAAGGTGTGTATTTAGTAGCGAAAGTGTTGAAATACACCTTTGATAAACTAACACTTAAGAAAACAAACCAAAATAGATAGATAAAAAACTCATGGAATTATTAAATAGACGTAATTCGACATTTAACTCTACTATTTTAACTCCTCTCTAATCAACACTTCTTATCACCGTCCTTATCACTTTTTTTTTTCACCCTCCTGTGCTACATACTATAATCATCATCATTATCACCACTTCCCTCTCACACGCTTGCTTTTATATATTCCTTATCATCGTTATTATCAGCATCTAACCTTTCTTTCTTGCATTACCCTTACCACCGTCATTATCACCATTTTTCTCTGCATAGTTTACCTTCTCAGCAATGCCAGTCACGTTTAGTTACCGCCGCGTGTCTCACTGATCTTGGCCCTTGATGTGTTTTCCCTCACAAAGTTCGCTCGTTTTGATCTTTAGTCCCAAATTATCCTTACTTGATGTTGTTTTCGAAGCATGTATTTTTCCCTCCAAGCCCCGCCTCAGTAGATAAATGAGTGGCGTAGAGGAGGAAGACGAGGAAGAGGAGGAGAGGCGGCGGAGTAGTAGGAGGATGAGAGCAACGGAGCATGATGTGTGACGTGGCAGTGACGTTGCTTGCTAAGAATAGTTCTGGTGATATTATTATTTAGTCTGTTTTTAGTACTAGGATGTTTTTGGGGAGAGAGAGAGAGAAAGAGAGAGAGAGAGAGAGTGTGTGTGTGTGTGTGTGTGTGTGTGTGTGTGTGTGTGTGTGTGTGTGTGTGTGTGTGTGTGTGTGTGTGTGTGTGTCTGTCCATGACCCAGAAGACTTACAACATATTATTACAAATGGAATGTTGCGGGAGGAGTAACTAAAAATAAAATAAAGAAATAAATAAGTGATACATAAACACATAAATACCGTTGTTGTTTTTTTTCCTTTTTGTTTACTGATAAAAAAAAAATACATTTCTGTCTCTAGGTTCTCTTACTCATATTTTCTGTTTGGGAATTTCACATTTAGCAGACTTCATTAGCTAGTTTTAACCCTTTAAGCGATCTAGATACATAAAAAAAAGTGAAGTTAGCGATGAGAGGACACATTACAGACGCGACGTTAGCAATGGGAGGGGAAGGGTTAAAACAAAATAGCGACGTGAGACAATGAAAAAAAAATCAAAAAGTGATGTTGGTAATGAGATAGAAAACGTTCGAAAAAAAGTGGAGAGAGGAAAAAAACGTAAAATAGTGATCTTAGTGATTAGAGCGTAAAGATTAATGAAAAAAAAAATAGTGATGTTAGCAGTAAAAGAGATTATTAAAAGAAGTGATGTTAGCGGGGATAGAAAACGTGTTTATATGTTGCTTTCATAACAAATACACAATAAAACAAACAGCTGTACGAGCAGTAGCAACGAAATATTGAACCTCACAAACCCACCGCTAGATGTCAGCTCAGTACAGATGGCGCCACGAAGACTGCACCATCACGTGACCAGACCGCACCTGCCTTGCCTGCACAGGTGTCATGCCCCCACCAGGTGCATCAAGGCTTGGTGGTAGTATTGAGATTACTAAAAATAAACCTTAGTAATTTTTTTTGTATTCGCAAGGTCCAAGGTTTTTTTGTACCTAGAAAGAAAAATAGCATGAAAAGATAGATAAGCAAAATATAACACGCAAATAGTGATGAAGTAATAAAAATTCAGTGTCATTTAAAAGGAACCTCGATAATGTTTTGTTGTATGTGAAAGAAGTAAGCTTGTACACTGAAAGAACACTGCAAGTAGATAAACCATTACCTGCAAATAAAGGAAAGATAATCATTCGGAGTGAGACAGGGAAACGTGCGCACTACATTGACGTAAACAGGAGCAAGTGATGCTAAGAAACACGCAGACAGGAAGGAAAAGATACTGAAAAGACGGAAGACAGAAATATGTATGATGCTTTCGAGGGGTATTAAACATGACCTGAAGAAAATATAGAGAAAATAAGGAAATATAAGAAGATCAATACCACCAAGGCACAATAAATGAAATAGAATACGTAGTGTTTGAAAATGTAAAGAGAAAAAAACAACACATGGAGTAAAATATGGAAGGAAATTATGAGGAAAACCGATAGGGATAAATAAGACACTGCAAAAATTGAAAATATTAGCGTCTGATGATAAGAAAGCCCAGGAATAAAAGCTTAAAATAAACACGAAGGAGGCGGCAGAGAAAGAAAAGGAGGAAAATTAAAAGAGTGAGCTTCTGACGTGTGACACCGCATAAATATATCACAGATGCTTTCAAGGCCTTGCAGATGAACGCATTCCCATCACACGTGGCTCTCCAGAGGTCTGTGAACCTTAGAATCTACACTATTTGATTCTGCTTCCCGTGGTGTTTGCGCTGCACCGTCACCAGAACACGTCGCCAGGAGAAGACTTAACACCCTGAAAGGTCACTCTAGCAATACCTCCGTCTGGTTTTCGTATCCTTAGAAGTGTTACGGTGTTGTGAGCTTCAGTATTGGCTGCTTTATCCCCACAAGTGCCCCACAAGTCGATCCCAGCCATCAGTCACACCTCGCGGACCAGGAGGAGCTCAATTACGTCAGAGAGAGAGAGAGAGAGAGAGAGAGAGAGAGAGAGAGAGAGAGAGAATTGTGTGTGTGTTTGTGTGTGTGACGTCATTCCTCCGCTGGTTCTAATTGAATACTTTCCTGACTTATTACCTTTGTACATAAGTAAAATCTTTTGCACTCTGAGGAAAAGGGGGTGGAAAAAATTCAATGAATATCTGATAACTGATATACGTTCCATCCTTAATACCGAATATTTACCGAATTGCTACCATCCATAAAACATTAAAAACACAAGACTTTCCAATACACCTGATGGAAGTGGCCAGGAGAGGACGCTGTGCTGTTTGGTGGTAGTGTAGAGGTTACTAGAAATATATCTCAGTCATTTTTGTTGTTTTCCGATGGTCCAAGTTTTTTTTTTTTTTCTTTCTTTTGTACCAGGAGAGTAAGTAAATAGGCTAATGAACAGATAGAAAAGCAGAATATGACACACAAACAGTGATAAAGTAATGAAAGTTGTTTGAAGACACTGCTTTTTGTTGTTGTTGTTGTTGTTGTATTCAGAAGGTCTAAGCTATTTTGTGCCTTGAGAGTAAGAAAATAGATTAATGAATAGATAGAAAAGCAGAATATGACACGCAAATAGTGATAAAGTAATGAAAAATGTTTGAAGACTGAGTGTATAGCATTGAGATCACTGGCAATACACCTCAGTAATTTTCTTTTTTTTTTTTTTTTTTTTTTTGTATTCGGAAGCTTCAAGATTTTTGTGTCCAGAAAGTGAATAGAATGAAAAGATAGAGAAGTACAGAATGACACGCAAACAGTGATAAAGTAATGAAAATTGGTTGAAGGAGTTTCCGGAAGAGCACTGAGAGAAAAAATCAAAAGAAGACAAGAAAAAAAAAGAAAAAGGATGAAAGGAGCAGCTGGACGAACTCATTAACTTCAAGGGTCGATAATGTTTTTTTTTTTCCTTCTTTTTTTTGAGACATTTAATTTGTAGTATAATTAATGGCCACTGAATAAAATAACTGTTGACGGAAGACTTTCAGCGAGATGAGGCGGAATAGTTAAATGTTTTCAGAATTCTAATTAGGATTTTAATTGTGAACATACTTATGGTAATGTTTCTGATTTTGAGTCGCAGTATTTATGTATGTTATAAAAGTGTTTAGTTAGAGAGAGAGAGAGAGAGAGAGAGAGAGAGAGAGAGAAAGGAAGAGACCACCTACTACCTTCATTAGGCAACCAAGTCTTCGTTTCCTGCCAATCTTTTCAGCCCTTCCTCTTCTTGTCTTCCTTCATCTTCCTCTTCCCCCTCTTCTTAGCGTCCACTACCCTCGTTAAGAAAGATATCATAGAGGTAGTCCTGGCTTCTTCCTCCTCGTCCTCTTCGTCCTCCTCCTCATCCTCATCATCATCATCATCATCATTTACTTACAAGAGGTTGGGCAACATATTTTCTCTTAGTGGCGCCTAATTAGACATAAACATTCCCCTAACTACCCTCAAGTCCTTACGATCACATGAATAGCATCTGATTGGTGGGATTTCAGAGATGAATAGCTAGCGGAGGGAGGGGGGCGGCGGGCCACTCAAATGGCCCGTGTAGTTAAGACCTGCAGGAGGGCGACAGTTTCCAGCGCATACCCGCAGCCCCTAGTGACTCTCCTCCTCCTTCTCTTCCTCCTGTACCTCCTGGTGTCTAATAAGGATAATCAAGGAATGTTAACTAATTCCGTGTTGAGCTACGTAGAAGGCAGGTCATGGATAGGCAGGTCAGGGATGTGCTGGTTTGCTGGCTGGCTGTCTGGCTGTCTGGGTTGTTGTTGTTGTTGTTGTTGTTGTTGTTGTTGTTGTTGTTGTTGTTATTGTTGTTTTCATTACTGTTGTTGGTAGTGGTGGTGGTGCTGGTGATGGTCTTTGGCTTCTGCTTTTTTCTTCATCCTTACACCATGATTTATATCTGATCAAGACGTTGTTGTTGTGATTTTTGGTGCAGACGTAGCGGATTTAGTGTAGGTACAGTGTGCAGATACATTACTTGTGCGTGTTGATGCTTTAACGCGGAATTATCTCCAAGCCTTCGCTGTTGTCGATCCTCTGAGGACACAGAATTTGCTCTTTCGTTCATTTTTCGTCGAGAACAATTGGTGAGTTATTAACAGAATTATTAAGCATTATTATATATATTGCGATTATTAATAGAAGCCTGAAGAGAGAAATAAAGGAAACCACACAGGAGGCTTGTATTCGAAAACAAGATGAATTTGAGGCAAGCCAGATGCTGTTTCACTGCTGCATCACCACTGCGAGTGATGCTCAGCTGTTACGGAGAGACGCTGGCCAGACTCTCATTCTTATCATTAAACACTCATCATATCATTACTTCCTGAAATTTTAATGAGCCTGATAATTCATGTCAAGATAGATAAGTCTGTGTGGCGCCTCATGTCTGGCTCTCCTTCATGGTTCACGTGGCTTTGATTGGACCATCATTCCTAAATTTAATTCCTACAATTCCCACAATGATCAACTAATGGTATGTTTGTTATGTTTACTTAATTAATCCCTTCAGTACCATGACGCGTTTTTATATTTATTCTGCCTACTATTTGGTGATTTTATACAGATTCAGATACAAGGCTTTCTTCTTCCTCTCATCCCTATTCTGTCCAACTCCTAATGCAAGAGTTAACCAGTACTCTCAATCATCCATACTTTTTTTTTATTTATACCATGTGGGTTTTTCACGGGAATTTATGGGCTAAAGGGGATACTTTTTGCAGTACCTCCTATCTCAAAGCCCACCCGCTAGAAAACTGTTGCCCCGAATGAGAAAGCCCAACGTACACTCGGACCATGGACAGGATTCGAACCCATGCGCTTGGAGATCCCTCGGACCCCAAAGCGTGCATGGTTCCACTGTACCAACTGTACGAACTCCCTTCCTGCTTCTGTATTTCCATCTTCCTTTGACGTGACTTCTTTTAAGAGAGAGCTGTCGAGACATTTGTTCCTGAATTTTGGCTAACTCCTATGTCTTTTAGGGAACTGGTAACATAGTGGCCTTTTCTTTTTCATATTTTGTTGCCCTTGGCCAGCTGTCCCACCTACATGAAAAAAATATGATGTGATTGAAACCGCGAAGACTCTGGTCATTAATCTTCTGGCCTTCATAGACCTTACCTTATGTCAATAAAATCGGCTAATCATGTCCAGAACTCAATGTAAAAATGCATTCCACGGGTTAATATCGGAACAACACACACACACACACACACACACACACACACACACACACACACACACACACACACACACACACACACACACACCATAACCAGCAGTGCATGTCTGTAGTTAAGTTGCCCAGAGTCTCCACCAAATACAAAACTGACAACGGTGACGGCGCTTCGTGGGCGGCGCCGTACACTGTGGCCCCGGCGAGGTGAACCGACGCTCTTCCAGTAATTTCTTTACAGCTTGATGGTATTGAAGGGAGACAGTGACGTATAGCGGTGACTCTCTCTCTCTCTCTCTCTCTCTCTCTCTCTCTCTCTCTCATGCATAAATAACAAAGAAAATAATTAAAACCACTTAGAATGTTTGGAAGCGCGGCTGATCCACGGTGGAGGGAGCAGTTAATTAGAAAATGGATGACAATTATAAACGACGTGGACTTTTATTGTTCCCTTGAAAAGAAATGCAACAAATAACAACACTAATGAATTTTCTGGGAAGGGAAACCTCATCACTTTCCATCGTGTGTGTGTGTGTGTGTGTGTGTGTGTGTGTGTGTGTGTGTGTGTGTGTGTGTGCACGTGACATTTCCAGGTAAATGACTGAATAAACAGAAAACGAGTTAAGAATGAATATGCCGAATCATGTGCCGTCCTCAATTTATTATTTTTTTTATAGTATTTTCGTCCCTTTTCTAAATGTCAGCAAACGTCAGTAATTTCCTCTCAAAACACCCTTTATTTCACCGGCAATTAGAGAGCCTTGTGTTGTCGCTCCTCCATTAAACAGGTGTGGGTGTTTTTCTAATTAACCTGAGACGCTGAGTACGTTGAGAACCCCTATAACGCTCGGAAACCTCTTAAGGGCGAAAATTTATATGTAAGGAAGTAAATTTGAGCCTTGAGGGTTTTTTTTATCTTTCAGTAGTGGTGACTATCTTTTAAGGATTCTCTTTATTTTCTCCTTTTTTTTCTACTTTATTTTTTTTATTTAATTTATTCTCTATACTGTTCTATATTTGCTATTTCTAGTTTGTTTTTTTTTTGTGTGTGTTTCTTTTCCCTTTTCGTTGCTTTGTTTTTTTTTCTGTCGTCGTCTTTGTAGTTTTTTTGTTGTTCTTGTTGTTACTACTGTTGTTGAGGTTAATCTTTTCTTCTTTTCTCCTCCTTTTCCTTCTTCTTTTCCTCCTCCTCCTCCTCCTCCTCCTCCTCCTCCTCCTCCTCTTTCTCCTACATAATCCTTATCCTCATTACTTTTATTTTTCACATCGCTACAAACAAACTCAATACAAATGATTAGCACTCACCACAACAACAACTTTCTTCTCCTCCTGCTTCATGTTCGCTTGGTGTCACATTTTTGGCTTTCATTCGTCAAGGGACACAGAGCCATGCAAGGGACGCTCTCTCTTAAACACGACAATAACAACTACGCAGCGTTTGAATTCGTAACCAAGGCAGGTGAACGCGAGGTATTTCACTAACATTGCGCCTTGTTTGTTGTTGTGCCAGTCTCCAGTCACGTGTTGCACTGAACATGACTGAACGTGAATGGGTGTTGTTGTTGTTGTTGTGGTGGTGGTGGTGGTGGTGGTGGTGGTGGTGGTGGTGGTGGCGGTATTCTCTATTGTGCAGACTTCCTCTTCCTCTTAGGTGTTGAGTATTATCATCATTTCAGCCTGTTCCTTCCTGCTTGTGGCGTGTTTGTAGGCTCAGTTACGGGAGATGCTGGTACGGTAGGCAGGTTCTGTCAGATAGCGAGTTTGTTCTTGACTCCACGAAAAAGATGGTTGCTGTAAAAACTAAAAAAAAATAAATAGATAAATAAAAAAGGTTCGCCAGATCTCAGGAAACATGTTATTGAGGCTTTAGTAACGTGGACAAGTGATGAATTTCAATCATATGCTTTAAATCTGAAAGAAAAAAAAAACTGACAAATACTGGTAATCTTCATATTAAAATTTTACTGACACACACGAGTGACACATTTCTAATTGAATCGAAATAAGTAAGTCAAAGTCACACTAGTCATTCTGTATTGACAAGAGGCAGATCACGTGGAGGGGTGGCGGTAACGCAGGATGGTGAACAAAGCTTGCCGGCCACTGTGACAATGCTTCCTACAGGCGCCTTTACCTGTTGACCCTTTGCATAATGGCGACTCATTACATGCACATAGCGGCACGTGTTCTCTCTACCTTCATTTACTTGATTGTCCATAAATCCGTGTATATTTCTGGAAAGGTTGTTATAGCCTGGAGTTACTCTGAAACTGACTAAATTTAAAAAGGGTTGTAATATTGGAATTTGTAAGTTTATTGAGCAGAAGTACGATAGATTTGTTACACTCAAACAGATATGGAAAATAAACAGATTTATCGATTTATGTCTACAAAGGTAATCTGACATAAAAAGGAAACTAAAAGAAAATAAGGAAGGATTCAAGAAGGCGCCAGACACTCCCATGGCACTCCCTCTTGCATGTGGCACTTACTCTACCACATGGCACTCTGTTATGTGTGGTACTCCCTGTTACATGTGACACTCTCTATTAATACATGACACTCTCTCTTACACGTGGCGCTCTCTGTAGATTAACTTGAATATAAACACGGAGAATTGTACACGCCAACAACAAAATTTATCCATCATAATTAATCCCAAGAAGTAATTGAAACTGATGGCTTTTAATCAAACACTTTGCTATGTGACTCTTTCTGTCAATCAAATCTAATAAATGGGCAGTAAACTTTAACTCGTTGGAAAAAATACACATAAAGCTGAACTGCCTCGTGTTATACTCACGCCAATTAGAGCCTCGACACATAATGACACCTGGAATTTGACTCGTTATCTCCTGAATAAACTGTAATGTAGTGTTTGAATTAGAAGAGCTAAATGTCACGTAACAAGAATGATGAAGAATGGATTAGGATTAAGAAGGAATGGTAGTCTCTCTCTCTCTCTCTCTCTCTCTCTCTCTCTCTCTGACAAAGAAAACTCCATATCTATAATCTGGCTTTGCTGTATTTTTAACCTTACCTGAATAAAAAGACAACGTAGCACAGATAACGATCTATTAACTAATTTTAAACCTTTTTCATCACCTCATCCATTTTAGAAGTTCCGTGCTGTAATGGAGTTTTGTGTTCTGCTCAATATTTCCAGTGTATTTATTTTTGTCTCGCTTTTCTTCTTTCTTGTGATTCTTTGGTCTTTCTTTTCCTCCATCTTTCTCTTTTCCTATTTATTCTTTGTTGGTCTTGTTCCCTTCTTCCTGTCAATCGCCTTTCTTCATGTCGTCCTCCTCACCCTCTCTCTCTCTCTCTCTCTCTCTCTCTCTCTCTCTCTCTCTCTCTCTCTCTCTCTCTCTCTCTCTCTCTCTCTCTCTCTCTCTCTCTCTCTCTCTCTCTCTCTCTCTCTCTCTCTCTCTCTCTCTCTCTCTCTCTCTCTCTCTCTCTCTCTCTCTCGTTCTCTGCTCCTTCTACTTCCTACTGCGCCACAGCTGCTTCTTCCTCCTCTTCTTCCTCCTCCTCCAGTGGCCTTCAGAGGTGCCCAACCCTCATTTGAACCACCGATTAAGGTCTGATAGGTGTCCCCTGGGGCGTGGCTCAGAGACAGATCCCCCTCTCTTCCTTCCTCCTCGCCTCCCGCCTTCCCTCACCACCTCCCGTGTCTCTCTTACAAGCATTTTAGTTGACAAGTGTCCTCCGTGTTCTGCCAACCCTATGGTCTCTCACAATGTGGTGGCTAACTGCTGGGGACATTCTGGGGACATCCTCTGGCCTGGAATGATTATGTGGAGTGTCTAGGGTGTGTGTGTGTGTGTGTGTGTGTGTGTGTGTGTGTGTGTGTGTGTGTAGACGTACCCCAAGTTGCGTGTAAATGAAGAATGGCGTGGGTTTGACATTTGTTTACCGCTTTGGTGTGGCAATGGTTGCTATTTCAACCTCGTCAGGTTATTCCTCCCAACACACGACTCACGATTCTCTCCCCTCCAGCTGTCACGTGCTACTCCTCTAATTATCCATAAGCTGGAATCGCCGCGGAAACATTGTAGCATTATTATTGTATTGTAAAACGGTGTATAATAGCATGAACGTACCCACGTACACACACACACACACACACACACACACACACACACACACACACACACACACACACACACACACACACACACACACACACACACACACACACACACACACGTTTCTGTATTTGATTATAATGCACATACTCGTATCTAATAAATTTTCTTTTTTTTATTCGTGTCTGAGGAAAGACTGCATGTTTTTGTAATCTTCTCGAAAGGTCATTAAAAAATAATTAGTTATGCGCAACAAGCAGCAAACTTAATACAGCACGTGCACTGACTGATAAAATCCTTCTCTCTCTCTCTCTCTCTCTCTCTCTCTCTCTCTCTCTCTCTCTCTCTCTCTCTCTGGGGCCTGGTGATGAGTATAAATGCGAGCTATTGCAGGACGGACCGATGTTCTGCTGTCTGGGCTTGTCTAGACACTCACTCACGACTCGACACACAGAAACACCTCAGCCGTTCACTTCATACTCACGCACCCTCGTCTGTTACATCTCACATCCAGATATTCAGCGGCTAGGGTTCGCAAGCTCGGGGTAATTTAACATGGTGGTATTGGAGAGATGAAGGAATAAAAGTGAAAAATTCTAAACCCAAAAAAACATCGAGTATTCATAATAATTTGATGTTTCTTTACCATTTTTATGTAAGAGGAAAATTGGCTAAGTGCAGCAGAAAGAGTTAGATAAAAAGGTTTACTTAGTTGCCAGTTCCCGTGCAGGTCCGAGAGTAAGCCAAAAGAAAGGGATAAATGTCTTCAAACCTCACTCTTAAGTGAGTTCAGGTCATACGAGGATGGAGATACAGAAGCAGGTGGGGAGTTCCAGAGTTTACCTGAGAAATGCGCAGGTGATGTAGGTTAAAGGTGCCTCATTGTGCGACTGTGAGGTGTGGTGTGAAAGGTTGGAAAAGAAGCTGTGTGGTGGGTGGTGAGTTGCTGTCGTGGTTGTTATTGCTTTCGTTCTCCTCCTCCTCCTCCTCCTCCTGCTCCTCCTCCTCTTCCTCTTCCTCTTCCCCCTCCTCCTCCTTCTCTACACGTCTAAGTCACATTACATCAATTCTCGTGAAGTGTATGTAATCCTCTCATGACGTGCAACATCTCCCCGTGCAGTGACAGTGACGTGGCCGGGGGAGGCACAACACGTCATCACAAAGCCTTCC
This sequence comes from Portunus trituberculatus, assembly GCF_017591435.1. Lineage (NCBI taxonomy): Eukaryota > Metazoa > Arthropoda > Malacostraca > Decapoda > Portunidae > Portunus > Portunus trituberculatus. Next base: position 3,269,664 of record NC_059273.1, read on the forward strand.
CAACTTCGCTGAGTCCCAATTTATCCTGGAAGTTACTGCCCGGCTGGAGTTCTTTTGCTTAATTCCATGCGTGTTTCAAATAATGCGACTTGAAAGCATATCAGAGGAAGACATCTCTCTTTCTTAGTTCGAGGAAAACATCTGAGTATCTAGCCAGGGCTGATGGTGACGCTGAGAGACACGAGACTTGGGGACGCACGCGACTGCAGACTGAGGGAGGGAGAGGAGGGAGGAAGGTTACCGGGGAAGGAGAGGAAAGGCAAGAGAGGGAACGGGTAGCGATTGTGTGGGTTTCTTTTTTGAAGTGTGGGCCGTGTTTCCTCTCAACAACTGGCCGGAAACAGGGAGGAGAGGGTGGGATAGCAAGAGAGAGAGAGAGAGAGAGAGAGAGAGAGAGATTGTGAAGGGCAGTTGATGGGAGGAGAGGAGAGGATGGGGCGTGAGTTTTAGCCCATCAGACCGTTACCTTTACGTTCCGCCTCGATGCATTCTGATGGACGTTAATCCTTTGCTGCGAGTGAAACATGCATCATTTTTCAAACTATTCCGCCGCTGGGTGACCTCGCCGCGACCCAGAAACTCCAGTCTACGGTGGTGCGATGGCTGGAACATTGCCACTGCGCTCCTCTGCCCCTCAGTTCGACTCCCGCTGTGATAACCATTGGTGGCGCCGCTATAACCGCCTCACCGCAGCCTCATGTCAAGGGGAAGAGCTGGTGGGGTGATGGGGAGGTAATAGGGTGGTGATGGGGTGGTGATGGGGGTGATGGGGTAGCTTACAGTGGCGCCTCTTTAACAACATTCGATCTGGTGCGCCAACATGACCTGCGCCTTCCCGCCATAATGTTCACTCACTCATCGCAGCAAATGAAAACTGCGTCAATGGAAATGGAAACTGTTGAATTTATTGGTTGTGGTGTTTGTGGCTTGATTTGATTTGATTTTTTTCATTCATTTACTTTTTTTTTCATTCCTTTTATCTATTTATTATTTTTTTCAGTAAGATTAAGTTAGGTTAGGTTAGGTTAGGTTAGGTTGGGTTGGGTTAAGTTAGGTTAGATTTCTTTATGCATTGCTTGTATTTTTTTTTTTATTTGTTTTCAGTTACTTTTTTTTTGGAAAATTGTGTATTTGTTTCCAAGACTTACCTATTTCGTTTCTTTCATTTATTTCCTTTTCTTATTTTTTTCGTTCATGGTTTAATTACTCCAGTTTTTTTTATAAATATTGCTTGTATTTTTTATTTTTGTTTGTTTTCAGTTATTCGAGCTTTTTTTTATTTCTTGTTTTTTTTTCAAAGACATATTCCTTTTCTTTTATTTGTTTATTTTTTTTTCGTTCATGGTTTAATCACTCCAGTTTTTTTTTCACGAGAATTTATGGGCTAAAGGGGGTACTTTTGGTGGTACCTCCTATCTCAAAGCCCACCCGCTAGGAAACCGTTACCCCGAGTGAGGAAGCCCAACCTACACTCGGACCGTGGACAGGATTCGAACCCGTGCGCTTGGAGACTCCTCGGACCCCAAAGCACGCATGGTTCCACTGTACCACGGCGGGTCCTTAAACTATTTCTTGTGTTTTTGTCTTTTGTTATTTTTGTTTATTTGCATTTAATTGAGTTTTCTTTTTTTTTTTTCAAAGGTTAAGCTATTCCGTTTCTTTAATTTATTTTTTCATGGTTTGATTACTTTAGATTTTTTTGTGAATTTTTTTTTTTTTTGTTGTTTGTTTTCAGCTATATGATTTTTTTTTTTTATTAATTTGTATTTTTTCCAAAACTTAGCTATTTCATTTCTTTCGTGATTTTTCTTTTTTGTTAGGTGTTTTCTTTATTAATTTCCATTTTCTTTAGAGGTTTACTTATTCCTTCTTTTCTTTTTAATTGCCTGTTTTGCTTACTTCTTTTGTAACTTTTGGTTGTCACATTTTTTCGTGTTTTTCTTACCTCATTTGTTTTCTAAGATTATGTTTCGCAATATTCAGTTTTTTCAGTGTATTCTTTTTCGTTAAATTTCTCCATCATTCTCTTCGTCGAAAACATAACACGTTCTATTTTTTTTTTCCTTATTTTTCCTGTAAAAGCTGAAAGAAAACACACTGGGCCACTTTTCCATCACATCGGGCCACTTTTTCATCACATTAGGCCACTTTTTCTCCACACTGGGACACTTTAATTACCCTCCATTCTCCAGGTGTGTGTGTGTGCGTGCGCGCGTGTGTGTATGTGTGTGTGTGTGTACGCGAAATGATGTCGTTGTTGTTCTATTCAATTTCTATTAATTTCGCTCCCCGTGAGTTTTTAGTTTATATTGAATGTCGCTGCTTTCCTCACTTTTTGCCTCTTTTGCGTCACGGAACGGATCGAGAATACATTTAAGTGATTCATGTCCACCTTTTTGAAGTTGGAAAAGGAGGAGGAGGAGGAGGAGGAGGGTGGAGGACAATTGTGTAAGAGGAGAAGGAGCAGGAGCTGGAGGTGAATGAAGAAAAAAGAAGAAGAAGAAGAAGAAGAAGAAGAGGAAAAGAAGGAGGAGGAGGAGAAGAAAAATTAAGAGATGAAAAGCAGATAGAGAAAAAGAGGAAAAGAAGATGAAGAAAAAAGGGAGAAAGCAAAAACAAGAAGAAAAGAGAAAAAGAAGAGGAGAACAAAACAGATTAAAAAACCACCACCACCACCACCACCACCACCACCGCTATCCAAAACTTTTCACGTAACATTTCCCAGAAGGTCACTCAGGAATAGACAGTGACGCATGAGCAAGCAAGTAAGCATGTCCTACACACACACACACCACCCGAAATCTGACGAAGGGACACGAGACACGAGACCGGGAAAGCACGAGGCGAGAGAGAGGAAAGAAGGAGCGAGGGAAAGAGGGGAAAGAGAAGGAGAGAGCAGGATATTTTTCATGCATCCTTGGGTTCGCTTGAGGTTTCCTTCTTGAACTTCGTGTCACGTTTCCTGGCATCTTCTTTTGATGGATATAGACTCGTAAAGGGGACATGGGTGAAGGGAAACTAGGTCACTGACGGTGGGGACATTAAGGGAAAGTGAGCAAGTAGTTAGAAATAAGAGAAAGGGAAATTAATAGAAAGGGAAAAAGGAAAAGATTGGAGATAAAAAGGAAAAGGAAAAGATTAATTTGAGAGGAAAAAGGAAAAGAATTGACAAAGATAAGGCGTTGGGCTAAAGGAGATAGGTAAGAGAAAAGAGGAAAATAAAATAGAATAGAGTGCAGATGAGAGAAAGAAGAAGAGGAAGAGACTAGGAGAAGGTGAATGAAAGTAAATAGGACGAGGAGAGCCAAGACCAAACGTGAGAGGAAGGAGAAAGTGGGAAACCGTGGAGGGAAATGAAGGGAATAGAAAAGGGAATGAAGGACACTGAATGGGAGAGAAAATAGAAAAGAAAACTAGAGAGAAAAATAGTGGACTGGAGGGAAAAAGAAATTGGAAAATATGGAGAGAAAAAAAAGAGAAGTGTCATTTAATCATTTCTTTCAATCGGTGCAACTCTAAATGGAGGAAAATAATGAGCCAAGATACAGAGTGGACGTGGCAAATAATGACCACAACTATAGAATCATTCACTACTATTTTGTACACACTCCCAAAAGTTTGTTCACGTTTTCTTTCCTCTTAATTCAACCATTGTTTTGCCCCAACGATGTACTGCCTGCGGGAAGTGAAGACATTTATAAAGCTCTTTTGCCTAACTCTCAACACTGTTCATGTACTGGCATCTTGGTGGGATCTTTTTTTTTTATCATTTTTGTTGCCCCTGGTCAGTTTTTCCCTCTTACAATAGAATATAAAGTGAAACCAGAGGAGGTGAGATTGAAGGAAGATGCAGAACAGTGGAAGTGAAGGCGTCAAGTTGCTCAAGACTGTACAATGGATTTTGCAGTTTAGTGACAAAAATTAGAAAAAAAAAATAAAAATAATCTACATAAACTGGAATTATTAGCAAAAAATGAGCGGACATACGAGTAAATAAAGACCAAGTAAATTTTTCATGAGTGGGAAACAAGATGGTGAGAATGTTGCTTATATAAGTTATGAGATGGAAGTATGGAGAAAAATGTTGTGTGTGTGTGTGTGTGTGTGTGTGTGTGTGTGTGTGTGTGTGTGTGAACTTTGAATTTTTTTTCCTTGTCATTCTTAAAGGCGACGCTTCACTGCAAAACAATGAAAACGGGATGACATAGAGAGAAAACAGGGAAAGAAAAGAAAGAAAACGAAACAAGGAAGTGATGGAAGCAATATTGACAAGAGAAAGCAATGAGGAAATGAGAGAGAGAGAGAGAGAGAGAGAGAGAGAGAGAGAGAGAGAGAGAGAGAGAGAGAGACGCATTACAAAAAGTGTACAAGATGAAAGGAGGAAGTGAAAGAAAGGAAGACAATGCCATCTATTAAGTGAAGTGCTCTCTCTCTCTCTCTCTCTCTCTCTCTCTCTCTCTCTCTCTCTCTCTCTCTCTCTGTGTGTGTGTGTGTGTGTGTGTGTGTGTGTGTGTGTGTGTGTGTGTGTGTGTGTGTGTGTGTGTGTGTGTGTGTGTGTGTGTCAAATCGCTCTTTATACTGTCAACAAGATCACTGTCACCACCACCACCACCACCACCACCACCATCACCACCACCATCACCACCACCACCACCACCACCACCACCACCACCACCACCACCACCACCACCACCACCACCACCACCACCACCACCACCACCACCACCTCCATCATGCTAACTCTCACCTTTAAAGCTTCTCTTTACTTTCACTATCGCTTTGTGCCAATCATCGAAATGTCCCGCCTTCCTGTCACATATGCTTTGTAACCTAACCTAACCTAACCTAACCTTGCTTAGACTAACATAACGACCTAATCTTACGTTACTTAGCCTAATCTAACCTATCCCTACCCTACTGAATATATTTTACCTAACTTACCATTACATACCATTTTTTTTCATTTTGCCTTACCATTCCTTACCTTACCTTACATTACCTTAACTTACCTTACCTTACCTTACTTTACCCTAACTCACTTTACCTTAACTGACCTAAACTAATGTAACGCTTCACTTCTTAATCTCCCATCATTATATATTACTTAACCTAACCTAACTCAACCTAGCCTAACTGATTATACTGCTACACAATCAACAAGAAACAATCACATCTTTCACCTGAATTATTAATCTCTCACTTACCACCCAAAACAACCCCTCTGGCACCTCATCCCTTCAAAACCCGCCTGAATAACTCTGAAAAGAACACGTGAGGAAAAATCTTCAGACAACGCTGACCCGCACCATTCGTCTAAGACCTCTGGACCAACACGTG
>NC_059273.1:3280000-3292500 GCF_017591435.1 Portunus trituberculatus
TGAGGGTGACCAGCAGGTGATGCATTAAATTTAAAAGGGTGCAACGTGACAGAGAGGGAGTCACGTGTGTGGTTAAGGGTTACACACACATTCTCTCTCTCTCTCTCTCTCTCTCTCTCTCTCTCTCTCTCTCTCTCTCTCTCTCTCTCTCTCTCTCTCTCTCTCTCTCTCTCTCTCTCTCTCTCCCATCCGAAAACCGCATTTCTTAGAGCTAAATAGAGCGAGTTACGTGAGGAATTAACAAGCAGTGGTCTAGTGGTGGCGGTGCGTGGGAAGGCCCTGGTGTGACGGTGATCAGGAGGACAAATTTAGACCCCATAGAGAGAGAGAGAGAGAGAGAGAGAGAGAGAGAGAGAGAGAGAGAGAGAAAGAGATGCCCTTAATTTGGCGTTTCATTCACTTAAAAGACAAAAAAATTAATTTTCAGAAAGAGAGAGAGAGAGAGAGAGAGAGAGAGAGAGAGAGAGAGAGAGAGATCCTTAATTTGACGTTTCCTTCTCTTAAGACAAAAAAAATAGAACAAAAATTTCTAGAGAGAGAGAGAGAGAGAGAGAGAGAGAGAGAGATCCATTACTTGAAGAGGCTTGTTATCGTTTTGAAACTAATGAGCGTAAAATTCCAGAAGGCTAACCCGTGCCAGTCCTTTTATATAACGTACAGTACACATGCCTACGTACAACTGGCCAGCATCTCCCTTTATTCTTGTCCGTGAAGCCACCTCGTCACTCAAAGCTCCTTACTGACCCGGTGAACTGTGTAACTACCTCTGGAAACTTGTGGGATAGTCACCATTATGAGTTGTATTATGAGATCAAAGGAAAACATGACGATATATATGGATAGGTAGATAGAGAGATGGATAGGTTCATAGGAAGATAAGTAGATAAATAGATAGAGATAGATGGATTGATAGATAGATAAATAGATAGATAGATACTGTAATGGAAGAGTATATAACAATAAACTATGTGGCTTAGAGTTTCCAAGTAAGAGAAGTGAAGACAGTGAGTATCTTAGACATTCATAAATACTTAGAATTTGACATATTATAGGTAGTCTTCTCAAACGTTTCTAGATAGATAGTAGATTGATGAATAAATAAATAGATAGATAAATAGATAGATAAATAGATGGATAGATATAGATAGATATAAATAAATAGATTGATAGATAGATAAATAGATAGATAGATAGATACTTTATTGTCAAACTGTAATGGAAAAGTAGACGATTTTATGTGGCTAAGAATTTCCAAGTAAGACAAATGAAGACCGTGAGTATCTTAAAAATCATAAATACTTAGAATTAGACATATAACAGCTAGTCTTCTCAAACGTTTCTTTTTTACCTTCTTTTTTTTCCCATCTCAGATACTTTCATTCGCTGTCATGGAAGTTAATGGACGTTTTAAAGTGTGTTTGACCCGGCATTATCTTATTTTATTTTCATTAATTTCGTTTGTTTGTTTTTGCTCATACATATTAACAGTTTTCAGTAGTGTTTCGCCCACCATTATCCTTTCTATGTGTCTAATTAAAAACAACTCGAACATGTTATCATTCCTTGGAAATTATGAATGTTGTGAGTGGAAGGAAAAAAAAAAAAACGTTTAGTTAATCTCATGTTATGGCCGGTCTTCAGAAACGTTTCCTCGTCTGGACTCAGTGACTCGTCGGAATCGCTTAAACGTTTCTACTTTTCATCAGTCTCTCTTGGAATGGCTCAAGGGGAATTTACTGTTGCTCTCAGTCTTTCAATGGTGCAAGTGATACCTTAACAAGTATTCTGCATCAGTTATGGGAAAAGCATCCTTGAAAACCCAATTAATAATTTCTGCGGCCTTAATGAAACTCTGAAACATACAAAGGTTTATCCCAGTGCTCTCGTGATTAGGTGGAAACACATCACACATCTTCCCTTGACTCACTTTTGCAACTTCCCTTTACATCCTGTGCTATATGAAGGTTGACTCAGTGCGCAGTGCTCCTTGTCTTAATGTCACTCGTAAGAAGGGAAGCCAAGATAGGAAACTCACAGAAAAGTGCACGTGTATTATCAAAACTCCAACTCGCATTACTTTGGCAACTCACCAGGAAAACAGTAAGTGATATTGAGTGTAAAAAGTTCTTAGGTTTGTATCTACATCGTGGCTTTTTCCTTGTGGGTCATTCCTTTTCGCTAGTTCAGCCGGAATTCCTTGTCCCTCTCAGATAAAAAAAAAAAAAAAAAGGAATGCATTTTTTTTTTTAAGTATTATGACTCTTTATATTCAGACTTTATAATTAGTCTGATTTGTATTGATGTTTATTTTTTGTTCTTTAGATTTTCATGTCTTTTATATTTGGGTTTCTTTATTTATTCACTTATTCATCTATCTATTCATTCAATCCTCCACAGAAGAAAAAATAACCAATCGCAAACAAATTGACGAAAAAATATCCTTTTATTGTCCTTCCTCCAAAATAAATACTTAAGAAAAGACAATACAGGTTTAGAGGCGCCTTCAAACTCTAACTTTTCTCTGGTACATATTTCCTCAGGTACTAATTTCTGAGACATCTTTACTTATTGTGCAGACAGTATAATATATCGCTTTAATCTCTTCTTTCTTGTTTATGCTTGTAGATATTTCACGTATTACATTAGGTCTTCATCACTGTTGCATATCGCAGTGGAAGAATTGATTGAAGTCAAGTCGTAGGAATGGAAAAAAGACACAAGCGGGCAAAGAGTCTCGGAGTGTACAAGTGAAGAGAATGAACAAGAAATTTTACGCTGTCTAACAACACAACACTCGAACCACATAACAAACACTGACGTAATAAATATTGTACTTATTATTAAACATTCCTTTGTGTAATTCAAGGCGCGGCTATTGTGTCACCTTTTACTAGTAATTAGAAGTGTCCACACCTATGCACGCCTCCTATACATGTGTCTTGCGGCCCCGTAACACTAAGGAGCAATGTCCGTCTCAGACCTCCACCTGCCCTCCACTCACGTCACTTCCTGAGCTCCACTCCTTCGCTGTGTCTGTATATCCTTCCGTCACACGTCACAGTGTAGTACGGGAGCAACACTGGACGTTAATTGTTGTAGAAAATTGTTGAGGTAAAAGAGAAAAACAACAACAAACGATAACCAACACCGGCACCCACCCCACCCCACGCCGCACACACACCTTGCCTCACCCACAACACACACAATCAGGTCATGGAGTCAGCGTCTTGTCCTCCACCCGCCCTTCCCTGCGCTGTACCCGCGTCTTAGGAGCACTTCACCTTCCATTCACCCCCACCATCATATACGCCTCGCCATTGTAATACCCTGGGGGGGCATGGCAGGCCGGGAGTCCTTGGGTTTGAGCACGTGTTCACCCAGCTGTGGTTAGCAGAGGCAGAAGCAGAGGCTGGGAATACCGCGATGTTGTTTTCTCCGTATGTAAGGTTGCAGAACTTCGGAAATGTGTGTGTCTGGGGTCCGTTATGTGGCCAGGCATGGACGGCGCTGCGTGGGGTTGCGAGTGTGTGTTTCGTGGAAGCAAGCAACGTCTGGCTGGCAGCTGGTGAAGACGCCTTTGAAACTACATTTTGGGGATTTACCCTGCGGATATTCTTCAGTTTCTTGTGTTTTTATTTGGAAATGTGTCATATCTTTGTCGGACTCTTTAACACCTATAAAAAAAATAGATAAGCTGGAAAAGAAATAACTTAAATCTTGTAAACAAAGGATAGGGTGAGAAAAATAGATACAATAACAGAACTTCGCCATGAATGAGATATACCTTCCTTACCACAAAGCTCCTTTATCAGAGTGTAAAGCTCACCTAGTATGTTTCCTCTCTTAATATTTTTTGCAACAGCTTTGTCGCATCCAGGCTCCTTGTTGTTCTTTAACCCTTTCAATACTGGGACGCATTTTTACCATTAATTTTAAGAATGCTTAGATGATTTTATTTACATTAGGAAGGGTTTGTGAATGGTCAGGTTTATAGTCCAGTCTTTACTATTTTGATCCCCATATGAAGCTGTATAAAACTGCTTAATTGTACCTAGAATAAGTATGAAGACATGCCATGGTAGTGAAGGGGTTAAACTATAGAAACACCTACAATAGCACATCTACCAACGCAGAACACAGGAATCCCGCGCCACGTTCCTCCCAACCAGTATTCGTGGGCGCGAGGAAAGAATAACAGGAAGCAGGTGGAATTGAATGAAACCTTACCAGATGCTGTGATTTGCTAGGAAACTGGATTAACCTCCTTTATAATTGCCTTACCAAACATTTTCCCTTCCTTAACCCAGATTCCTAATTGTCCCATGGCCTGATAAGAAATTTGAATTAGTTGAAATACCTGTTGTTATACCTCAATTGCGAGGTTGTTTATTAGTGTTTCTTAAGTATGTCACGAAATACTTACGTCCCTGATAGTGTCAAATTTTTTTTCTTATAGTTTAATTCTTCCTTCAATGCCAAAACTTCTCAAAATATTTAAAGATAATGTGATGGGAGGTTGCAGATTCAGTTACGGCACAGTTTGGAAGGACACCACAGACTGTAAAGAGAATGGGCGAGTAATTTGAAGCTATTTGTGCCTTTAGTTGTGTTTCTGTCCAGTAAAATTAGCTCTGGGATTCTATACTTGCCTTCCTTCCTTCCTTCCTGTGAGTTTAGTTGTTCCAGACGAGGAATATCAGGACACCTCTGGAAATTTTTTTTTTTCTTTATCTCTCCTACATTTTTGAAACGGGAAATTGAGAGAGCTCGGATTTTTTTCGTTGTTTTCATTTAGATAATCTTCTTGACACGTAAAAAAGCTGTAAAATAAGTTATCATGTCAGAAGCAGCAAGGGTTAATGAACCTGAGTATCACCAAAGTATCACAAAATCTAGGATAAAATTAATACAACCAAGAATAAACATTACACATTACTATTTTGTATTTATTAGCCTCAGTATTATAACCACGTCGGCATTAAGCAGTTAAAAAGTTTATCAGAGGAGAGAACAAAAAATCTCACTTTATTTTTTTGCTATCAGAAGTTGAGTGACACATCATACTACACTCATCCACATTACATTCATTGTTTTGTATCATTATTAAAAAATTATCTTTTGTTTTCCTATTATTGTCAAGTTCTATTAGATTTTTTTTTCAAAGGAGTTCTGGTGAAGAGAAACAAAAGGCTGAATAAAAGGCCCACTGATGACGGACTATATAAAAAAAAGGCTCTACTGTTAACAAAGGATCATTATACAATAGGCAAATAAATATAAGATTCTCACTTCAATAAAAAAAAGCCAATTGGAAAAAAGGCATAGTGATAAGATAAATAAAAAAAAATCAAAATAAGCAAATTAATAAATATTCTCTATCACCAAAGCAGAGAAATGAGATAAACAAGAAAACTGTTAACGAAGGACCATTGAACAAAAGGCAAACAAATACACAAGTAACTTTAATAAAAAAAAAATGCAAAAAAAGGCATAAGATAAAACAAAAACGAATAAAAACACAACTAAAATAAACCAATTAATAAGTATCCTCTGTCACCAAAGCAGAGACCTAAAATGAACAAGGAAACTGTTAAGAAAGAATCATTAGACAAAAGGCAAACCAATATAAAACATTAACTTCAATTAAGAAAAAAAAAACATTGCAAAAATGCCATAACAGCAAAAAAAAATTAAAAAAACACGATCAAAATAAACCAATTAATAAATATCCTCTTTTATCAAAGCAGAAGACAAAGATAAAACAAAGAAAACGGTACAGTTGCAAATGGGTACAGTACGTATGTTGCCGGACGTAGTATTGACCATGAGTGGACCTCGTGAAGGAGCGGCGCGTATTGGTGAGAAAGGGCAACCACCTCGCCTGACCCCGATGTTTACTCTCCCGCGGTGATTGGCCTCGTGTATTCTTCGCCGTGATTGTATTAACCCGCCCCGCTATTGGTGTGAAGAAGCAAGAGTCAGGGAGGAAGTTCTGTGACCCGGACTTGTTTCATTATTACACCTCTCCTCGTTCCCCCAACAACATTTCATCGCCTTGCTCCTTTCCTCCTCTCACCTACTTCCTTATCCTTTAATTCTCTCGCACTCCCCCACCCACCTTTCTCTTCCCATTCCTTCCTCTACGACCTCTTTTTTTCGTACTCGTTTACCCCCCACCCCCTGCCTCTCTTTCTCTCTCTCTCTCTCTCTCTCTCTCTCTCCCTTCCAGGAAATGTCCCAATCAGTCTGTTTTTTGAGCGTGAGTTTCCTTCCCAGTTACGTGGATATGTTGTTGTTGTTGCCAATGAACACCTGTTTCTGTGTGTTCAAGTGACAACTAGTTAAAGAATGAAGAAAGGAAAGAAGGTAAAGAAGGTATGAAGTAAAGGAAAGGAAGTGAGATGCAAAGAAGAACATGAGAGAAAAAGGCAGAAAGAAATACAGAAATAAAAGCAGGAAAGCGTAAAAACGAAAGGAAAGCTTGTCGTTCAAGTGACAAGTAAATAGAGAAGAAAGGAAGGAAGAAAAAGAAAGGAAGTGAGACCTAAAGAAAATCAAGAGAGAGAGAGAGAGAGAGAGAGAGAGAGAGACACGTAAAAAGAAAGAAGAGAAGTAGTACTGATAATAAGTTATGAAAAAATTTGACAAATAAAAGAAACATTCCTAAAAAGATGACATTTCTTTCTCGTTATTTGCGACGTGGGGAAAGTAGGACGTGAAAAAGTGGGAAATTTTCACATTACGAAATAGAAAACGGCGCTCCTACCAGATGAATTGGATTTCCTTTTTTTCTTTTTTCTCTCCCACGACATGTTTTGCCAAGTTAGCAGGACAGTGACCCGAGCCAGAGAGAGAGAGAGAGAGAGAGAGAGAGAGAGAGAGAGAGAGAGAACAGAGAGAGAGACCTACCTACCTTCCCCAATCCACACTAATATTACAGCATCTTTCACCATCTATAATTAATGCATTCAGTCCCACTTGATCCCCCTTCCTCCTCTTCCCTTCCCTCCGCCTCTTCCTCCTCTTCCCCTTCCCTCCCCGTCTCCCAGCACCCCCAAGTTATAACAGTCTGTGTCTTGAACAAGTTCGTGGAAGTTTCAAGGACTGCAGGGATGGGTACGATGACTAACGAAGCAGGGAGGGTTCGAATCCCGATGAAGCATAAGTTAAGATCGAGGCAAAGCAGTTCACGACCACCACCACCACCACTATCACCATCACCACCACCACCACCACCAGTGTCACTTTCCCAGACGTTGCATTGAGGGAAGTTTGATGAAAATGAGGAGAAATTGAGTCTTTTCTGTGGTGTTTTAATGTTTTGCAATGGTGTTTGGGTGTTGCCTTGCCCTGGTAGAGGATGTGAAGCTTGGTGGTGGTGGTGATGATGGTGGTGGTGGTGATTATGGTGGTGGTGGTTCGTCATGGGAAAGTTACGCCTCCACACCAACGTAAAATAACAAATAGAAGACTTACAAGGTTATAATGGGTCACTACTACTACTACTACTACTACTACTACTACTACTACTACTACTACTACTTACCACTACCACCACTGTCACTACCATTACTACTACTACTTACTTTCTACCACTACTACCACCACCACCACTGTCACACTACTACTACTACTTACTATTACTACCACTACTACTACTACTACTACTACTACTACTACTACTACTACTATCATTATTACTACCACCACCACCACCACCACTACTACTACTACTACTACTACTACTACTACTACTACTACTACCACCATCACTACTACCACTACCACTACTATTACTACCATCACCACCACCACCACCACCACTACCACTACTACAACCACCACCACTACTACTACGTGTCTCCTCGGGGATTGCGAGTGACGTCATTCAAACAAGGACACACACACACACACACACACACACACACACACACACACACACACACACACACCTCGCCCTTGTTCGCGCCACGCAGATTAACACACAGGGCGGCGCGAGGAGAGAGTGTCGCTGTGTGGGTGACCGTCAGACACTTCCACTCCGCCGTGATGCTCCTGCCTTGTTAATTAATCCGAATATTAGATTTTTGCAGGTTTTTATTTCCATTCTTCTTTTTTCATTTTTTTTTTCACTGATTTACTTGTCTGTTTATTTATTCATGCAATCATTCATCTATTTTTTCTTTCTTCCGTTCTTTCTTTTATTTCTTTATTTATTCACTCTTATTTATTAGTATATTTTTTTATCCTTGTATTTCTGCTTCTTTTTCTTCTATTATTTGAAGTAAAACTAATAACAATTACTGTGTGTATGTTATTTCTTATTTCTTCATTTATTTTATTATCCTACATAATTTCTAGTACCTTCTTTATCTATTAGTTTATTCATTTATTTTTGTATTACTGTATTATTGTATTAATGAAATTTGAACTAAAAAAAAAATTATTGTGTGTATGTTATTTCTTATTTCTACATTTTTTATTATTCTACATCATTTCCAGTCCCTCCTTTATTTATTGGTCTTTTTTTCGTGTTCCTGCTTCTTTTTCTTCTCTTAATAAAAGTTGAACTAAAAAAATTACTCTATGTGTATGTTATTTCTTATTTCTTTATTTTTTTTATTATCCTGCATAATTTCCAGTCCCTCCTTTATTTATTAGTTTATTTCTTTATTTTTGTATTCCAGCTTCAATTTCTTTTTAATGAAAGTTGAACTAAAAAAAATTAGTTATTTTTTATTTCTACATTTTTTTTTTTTTATCCTACATAATTTCCAGTCCCTCCTTTATTTATTAGTTTATTCCTTTACTTTATTCCTACTTCAATTTCTTGTTATTGGAAGTACAACTAAAAGAAAATCACTACTGTATGTTGCATGTTATTTCTTATTTTACATTTTTTTTTACATCCTACGTGATTTCCAGCCCTTGAAAGTTTCCAAATAAAATAAAAGTTGTACAAAAGTCGTCCAATCTCCCTCGCTCCAACTATATAAGGCGTTACGTGATATTTGTCCTTCTAAAAGTGTGTCAAGGATTGTGAGGTACCGCAAGGACTTAACCTGAACCTCGGCTGTTTATTATATCTGTTCCCTCAGTCATGTCCACTCGCCATCAATACATTGGTCATCATCATCATCATCATCAGACCAATGGCACCAAAAAAAAAAAAAGGAAAATAATGGACAAAGGACAGAAATGAGGAAAGGAGGCAATAATGAAGGAAATAAGAAAAAGTGCAGAGAGGAGAGCGTAAGGAAGGAAGATATGCGCTCGAGAGAAACGAAGGGATAAATAGAAGAAAGGTTTAAATAATGAAGGAAGAAGTAGAAAATGAAGGACGAGACAGGAAAATAATGAAATACGATGAAGAAGACAAGGGAGGAGGGAATAATAAACGAAAACGAATAAAAGAGAAGAGAAGAGGGGAAAATTAATAAATATGAACCAAAAGAGATGAGAGACGGAAAAAAAATGAAGGAATGAAAATAAATAATAAAACAAGATTAAGTAAAAAAAAAACAGAGGAGAGAATAGTAAAGAAAAACAAACAAAAGAGGAGAAAATAGAGGAAAATTAATGAACATGAACCAAAATAGAGAAGAAAAGGAAAAAATGAAGGAACGAGAACAAATAATGAAGCAGGATTAAGTGGAAAACAATAGAGGAGATAATAGTGAAGGAAATAAAAAGGAAAAGAGAAGAAAGGAGGAGAAAATTAAGGAATAAGAAGGGGAAAAAAAGAAGACACGTGTATAAACGGCAGGAGAAGGAAAGGGAAGAGAAGAACAGAAGGAATATAAAGGTTAATGGGGCGGATGTTTGGAAGGAAGGGGAGGGAAGGAGAGGGAAGGGAAGGAGGGAAGGGAAGGGAAGGGAAGGGAAGGGAAGGGAAGGGAAGGGAAGAGAAGGGAAGGGAATAGGAGGGAAAGGGTGGGGAGGGGAGGTGAGGAGAGGAAGAGGAAATGCAATTGTTGACTTACAGAGAGAGAGAGAGAGAGAGAGAGAGAGAGAGAGAGAGAGAGAGCGCATGCCTTTCAATTCGTAACTCGATTGTTAGAATTTGTGTCAGATGTTGTTGTTGTTGTTGTTGTTGTTGTTGTTGTTGTTGTGTAGTTGCTTTTGTTGTTGTTGCTGGTGATAGCGTTGCTGTTATTTTATTATTATTATTATTATTATTATTATTATTATTGTTGTTGTTGTTGTTGTTGTTGTTATTATTACTATCATCATCATTATATTAACCTTATTTTGCACTACTACAATAATGGTTTTACATTCTCATCTCATACACACAGCCACCTAAAGCGCCCTAGTAAACACACACACACACACACACACACACACACACACACACACACACACACACACACACACACACACACACACACACACACACACACACACACACACACACACACACACACACACAACACACATATGATAAATAAATAGGTAAAATGCTCACATAAACAAACACACACACACACGCCCGGTAGCTCAGTGGTTAGAGCGCTGGCTTCACTAGCCAGATGACCGGGGTTCGATTCCCCGGCCGGGTGGAGATATTTGGGTGTGTCTCCTTTCACGTGCAGCCCCTGTTCACCTAGCAGTGAGTAGGTACGGGATGTAAATCGAGGAGTTGTGACCTTGTTGTCCCGGTGTGTGGTGTGTGCCTGGTCTCAGACCTATCCGAAGATCGGAAATAATGAGCTCTGAGCTCGTTCCGTAGGGTAACGAGCTGTCTCGTCAGAGACTGCAGCAGATCAAACAGTGAAACACACACACACACACACACACACACACACGAAAAATAAACAAGTCAAATGCTTGAAAAATACACACAAGCAAAAGAATTAACACATTGTCTCTCTGATTCATAACTTCCTCACGTATTTCATTTCACCTTCACGTTTTCCCATGTCACGTGAATAGGAAAAATATACATACACCACATGTCCGTACCGAAATAGCTCGCTTGTAGTTCATTTGCATATTACTTGGTGATAAATCGAAGGCCATTCAGGTAATCAGGTAAGCTTATCCTCACCACACCTGCCTGCACTGCACCTCACCTGTATTTTTTATTTTGACCCGAATTACATGTGTATGAGAGATAAGTAAGTCAGGAGTTTAAATTCATCCTTCTCTCTCTCTCTCTCTCTCTCTCTCTCTCTCTCTCTCTCTCTCTCTCTCTCTCTCTCTCTCTCTCTCTCTCTCTCTCTCTCTCTCTCTCTCTCTCTCTCTCTCTCTCTCCCATATGCTAATGTGTGTTCCTCTTTCCACAGGTAAGTGTTGGCACAGGTGTGTTTGTTTGGCCAGGTGATGCGAAAGGGCAGGTAAGAGACGCTTGTTTGTTCATCAATTTGTTACTATTTTTCCACCTTTATCTTTGCAGGACTTACGGCATTTGGTTACCGACGCGTGTATTTCATTTGTGTCTGTGTGGGTGGGTGTGTTTTCATGTCATATTTGTGTGTCGTGTTTGCATTTTTCTTTTCCTTTCTTGTTGTTTATGTGTATTGCTTGAAAGATCTCGTAATATTGTGCTTCCTTCATCTGCTCGAATAGATACTAACATTCACAACACTGAAGGGGAGAAAAGGGAAAGAAAGTGGTGATGGTAGCTGTTCAGGAAAGCGGGAAGGAAAAACAGAGACAGGTAAACTAAATTATGAGGAAGACAGAGACGAGAAGGGAAGCGAATGAGGGACACGAGAGACAAGTTAGTGTAGGAAGGAAGGGGAAGGTGGAGGAAGAAAGGAGTTTTGTATTGGAAGAAATAATAATGGAGAGACGATGAAGGAAAGGAGGGAAGAGAAGAAAAAAAATAATAAGTGACCTAGTTTTCATGGGATAAAGAAAGACATAAATGAATACGAAGAAGAAATAGAAGAATAAAGGAAAGACTAATAAAGAAAAACAGCTCGAATATTTATAATCAACAAGACAAGGGAGCAGAGAGAGAGAGAGAGAGAGAGAGAGAGAGAGAGAGAGAGAGAGAGAGAGAGAGAGAGAGAGAGAGAGAGAGAGATAACATAAAACCGGACACGAAACAAAGAAAGAAAATAAAAAATATAAAACATGAAAAGCAAACGAGACAAAAAATCACAACAAAAAAAAAAAAAACAGGCGATAACAGAACGAAAAAAGAGAAAATGAAGATGAAAAATACAAACCCAAAAATAGAAAACAAAAACGAAAAAAAAAAACACTAAACGAAAAGAAAAAAATATCATGAAAAATGAGACTATTCAAACAGAAACAGGTAAAGAGAAGGCGGGCAGGTAAACAGGACACCTTACTTACACAGGTGACCGTCCCGATTGCAGGACAAAGAAGTAGTGTGGTAGTGTTTACGTTGCCTGGCCCGTCCTGACCCGCGGCTCCTCTTGTCAGCTGAGCGAAGGGAAGGAGTGTGGAAGGGAAAAAAAAAAAGGGGACCAAGATACTTCAGTTTTTGTTGCGCGGGTTAAGATACTGAGAGTGTAATTAGCGGA
>NC_059273.1:3302500-3315000 GCF_017591435.1 Portunus trituberculatus
AGAGAGAGGGAGAGGGAGAAGTGAGAGGGAGAGGGTCTGGTGCCACGCTGCCACTCGTCACGTCCGCCACTCCCTGCCTCTCATTCTGCCTACTTTATCTCTCTCTCTCTCTCTCTCTCTCTCTCTCTCTCTCTACTTTTATATTTTGTGAATCGTTTTATTTATTACTTAATTGTTGCATGTTTCTATGTTTTTCTTTTCCATCATCTTTATTTTCCATACTTGTTTTCATTTTTTTCTGATTATTTGCATTCTTCCTCCCCCTCTCCCTCCTCCTCCTCCTCCTCTTCCTCCTCCTTCTCTTCCTCCTCCTTCTCCTCCACTTCCTCTTCCCCCTCCTTTCACCCAACAATATTGCAAGAACGAGAAAGCCTGTTGCTATTTATTTTTCCTTTATATTCCTCCTCCTCCTCCTCCTCCTCCTCCTCCTCCTCCTCCTCCTCCTCCTCCTCCTCCCTTACGAATGAGGATCCAATCAAACTTTCTCAGGACTCATTCACACCTCCCTAATTAATTCAGCCGCCCACACCGCCCACAAGAAATAGGTCAAGCTTCGGAGGTGGCGGGCCGAGGTGGAGATGGAGATGGAGGTGGAGGTGGAGGATTAGTGGAAGGCGCAAAGGGAGTGGAGAAATCGGGGAGGGAAAAAAATGGATGGAGTGTTGGAGAGTGATGGATGGGAGGAGGTGAACTAGTAAAGGTAGGAACGGAAGAGAGAGAGAGAGAGAGAGAGAGAGAGAGAGAGAGAGAGAGAGAGATGGGAGAAATAAAAAGGGATATGTATCTGAAATGAAATGAGAAATAGTAATAGTAGTAATAATAGTAGTAGTAGTAGTGGTAGTAGTAGTCGTTGTTGTAGTAATAGTAGTAATAGTAGTAGTAGAAGGTTAAGATTACATTACTTAAGAGAACAATACTAAGTTGCGTCAGGAGTGGTACAGTGGAACAATGCGTGCTTTGGGGTCCGAGGGGTCTCCAAGCGCACGGGTTCGAATCCTGTCCACGGTCCGAGTGTAGGTTGGGCTTTCTCACTCTGGGCAACGGTTTCCTAGCGGGTGGGCTTTGAGATAGGAGGTGCCCTAAAAAGTATTCCCTTTAGCCCATAAACTCCCGTGAAAAGCCCACTTGGTATAAATGAAAAAAAAATATATATATGGTTGTTAGGAGAAGTGACGGGTGCAGGAAGGAAGCGTGATAGACAAGGGTTCATGTAGGGAGATGACGTGACATTAAGAAACACTCCAAGGAAGGGGAGCTGTGTAACAAACAACACGGCAGGGCACTCGGAGGGAAAAAAAACGCATTACATGATTATTAACGCTAGCAAGACAAGGCAAGTGTGGTTTCTAAGCTATAATTGTGATGTTTTGGTTATTTATGGTCTCATATTATTCTTTTTAATGATTCTTTAACATTTGAATATTTTCCTGAGTAGTTGCTGTGGGAAAAGTTATGTGGCTCAGTTGTATAAGATAGGAACATATGACAATGGGAGAAGTTTCAAGACATTTAATGCATTTTTC
Source organism: Portunus trituberculatus (assembly GCF_017591435.1). Lineage (NCBI taxonomy): Eukaryota > Metazoa > Arthropoda > Malacostraca > Decapoda > Portunidae > Portunus > Portunus trituberculatus. Next base: position 3,304,024 of record NC_059273.1, read on the forward strand.
TGAGCGGTGACATACGAAATTGTTGTTGTTGAAAAAAAGATACGTTCCTCAATTAATTAAGGACAAAATAACAAAGAAAATAAAGGAAGTTTGAAGAAGCCATTAGATCTAAGGAAAAAGATCTGTTCCTCATTTATTTAAGAACAAAAGAACAGAAAAATAAGGGACATTTGGAGAAACCATCAGGTCTAAAGAAAATATATATGTTTAGTCATTTAAGAGCAAAGGAACATTTAGTCATTTAAGAACAAAGGAACATAACAAAATAAGGGAGGTTTGAAGAAGCCATCAGGCCTATGACAAACAGATATGTTGATCAATTAATTATTTAAGTATTAAGAACATAATAAAAGGGAAATTTGAAGAAGCCATCAGGTCTAAGAAAAATAGAGATGTTATTCAGTGACTTAAGAACAAAACAACACAAAAAAAAATCAGGAAAATTTGAAGAAACCATCAGCTCTACTAAGCACACGTGTTCCTGTCCTGCACGTGACAATGTTTCCATGAAAGTAATGAGAAAGTGAAGAGCAAATTAAATGACATGGAGCATATTAATGAAAAATTTTAAAATCTCGTTTCCTGCACAACAGCAAGGAAATGATGGAAAAATGTAGAGAAAAACAATCCCAAGCTGTTTTTTTTCTACTATCCATTATGATTCACTTGAGAGTCGCTGGAGAGGGAGGGAGTGGGGAGGGCAGGGAAGGAGTCACTAAGAGAAGAAAGGAGGGAGGGAGGGAGGGAGGAGGAAAGGAGAGAGAGAGGAGGGAAGGAGAGGAGTTACTAAGGGAAGGGAGTGGGGAGGCAGTGAGTGAGGGAGGGAAGGAGTTATAGAGAGAAAGGAGGAGAGAGAGAGAGAGTGAGGGGACGAAGAAGTCATAAGAGAAGGGAGGAGGGAGGCACTAAGGAAAGGAAAGGAGGAAAGATGGAGTCAATAGAGAGGAGAGTGAGGAAGGGAGAGAAGGAACCACTAAGGAAGAGAGAGAGAGAGAGAGAGAGAGAGAGTAACTAAGGGAGGAATCATAGGAAGGAAGGGAAGGAAAGAGCCACTAAGGAGGAAATGATGGAGGGAAGAAGGGAAATACTAAGAGAAGGAGAGAATCATGGAAGAAGAGAGAGAGAGAGAGAGAGAGAGAGAGAGAGAGAGAGAGAGAGAGAGAGAGAGAGAGAGAGAGAGAGAGAGAGGAGGCACTAAAGGGGAGAGTGGGGAATGGAGGGAGGGGGAAGTCAGTAGGGCAGAGGAGGATGGCGAGGGCAGGGAGTGGTGGGGGCGAGGCAATACCTGTCTGGACTCACCTGAGGGGCGGAAGTGAGTCAGTAGTTGATATTGCTCGTCATCTTCCAGCAGAAAATGACGTGTTAGGTAACAGGAGCCTTGCTTATTGACGCGAGAGGCTGCACTGATGAGAGAGAGAGAGAGAGAGAGAGAGAGAGAGAGAGAGAGAGAGAGAGTAAAAGGTGGTGAGAGGGAGATGCAATGAAGTAGAGTAAATCATTCTTTCTTATTTATTTGTTTGTCTTTTATCAATGTATTTTTTGTGTGTTTCTACAAGAGAGAGAGAGAGAGAGAGAGAGAGAGAGAGAGAGAGACAATTAACTTTAACCAATTTACATTCCTATCACATAATTTCCTTTCTCTCCTTTTTTTCCTTTTTTTTCTTTTTTTCACCCATTTTGCTTTTATCGAAATATTTCACTTGTTTTTCCTCTCTTTTGTAACAAGACTCAATGCACAGACCTTGTCCTCCCACCTTCATATTGCTGCCGGAGGAAACTTTCTTATTTTATTGTTTTTTTTTTTTTCTTTCCGCTAATATTACATCATCTCTTATCCAATTTTTTCCCCCGATTTTATTTATTAAATTTCGTAAAAGAAAATATTATGAAATGGCTGACTTGTCTCTTTGCGTCACTAGAAGATGTTGTTGCTGTTGTTGTTGTTGTTGTTGTTGTTGTTGTTGTTGTTGTTGTTGTTGTTGTTGTTGTTGTTGTTGTTGTTGTTGTTGTTGTTTTTGTTATTGTTTTGTTAGGGGTAAGTTTATTTTTCATTTATCTATCTATGTATCTGTCTAGCTGTCTGTCTACCTATCTATATATTCAAATATTTATCTATCTATCTATCTTTTATCTATTTGTCTATCTATCTACTAATTTGTTCCATTCTTTTTATCTATGTTTGCGTATCTTCACATGTATCTATCTACTTATCTGTCTATCTATCTATCGATCAATCCAAATATCCATCTATCTGTCTATTCATCTATTTATCTTTTCATTTACATCAATGTTTATTTTGTGAAAAGAAGTGACATTGCAGTTTAACATTCTTCCTTAGTTTTATTTATTTTTTCAACCATTTCACTTTTTAAATTTTTTCTTCATGTTTACATTTACATCATTTTGCTTATAACATGTTTTTTTCATTTCACCTTTTCCATATTGCCTAATGACACAGTGTAATTGTATATTCACCTACCTACTCTGCTTTATTATTTATTACAGGTCTCTCTCCGTCTTCTCTTGGGTAACTTTTTCCACGCTCCTTCTGACTCACTTCCATACTCTCTCACTCTCTCACTCACTCACTCATTCATTCATTCATATTAACAGACAGACAGATATCCTTTTCTAGCTCTCAGAAAAAAAAGAAATGTAAACTTGGTTGCCCCACGCGTAGGAAATACGTGTGTGTGTGTGTGTGTGTGTGTGTGTGTGTGTGTGTGTGTGTGTGTGTGTGTGTGTGTGTGTGTGTGTGTGTGTGTGTGTTTGTTTCCGGAGTTGCATGAGTAACTGATGTGCGAGAGAGAGAGAGAGAGAGAGAGAGAGAGAGATGTTATTAAGATTCACATTATTAAAAGCGCTTACATCACACACACACACACACAAACACACACACACACACACACACACACACACACACACACACACACACACACACACACACACACACACACACACACACACACACACACACCATTAAGGCCACTTGAGCACATTCTTCCCTCTACTGTGTCACGTTAGCACCACCACCACCACCACCACCACCACCACCACCACCACTCTCCGTCGCAATTGGTCCGGTCAGGTGGCGGTCAAGCGGCTTTGTCATCTAGTCTGCCTCCGTGATCCAGTTGAACTCCGCCTGTGAACCATCGGCAGAGTGTTCCTTATCGCCCTCACTCCCTTTGCTCCTAACTCGCCTTCTGTCCCTCTTGTCAAAACGGTGCTATTGAATTATTACCAGTAAGGAGTTCTCTCGTTTCGATTTTGATCTTCTGTAATTTGGTGTCGTGAGAGAGAGAGAGAGAGAGAGAGAGAGAGAGAGAGAGAAAGAGAGAGACGTGTGTTGTAGTTCTCTGTCTCTGTCTGTCTGTCTGTCTGTTTATCTCTCTCTCTCTCTCTCTCTCTCTCTCTCTCTCTCTCTCTCTCTCTCTCTCTCTCTCTCTCTCTCTCTCTCTCTCTCTCTCTCTCTCTCTCTCTCTCTCCCCTTGACCACACTCCTTGACACGTAACGAAGTGATGAACATGACTCTACCAATCTCTAATCTTATATCTCGGTTCAGACTGATTGATTCGTGTGCTTCTTGCTTTTTTATCTCTTCATTTCTTTCATTTTTATTCTTTTTAGATTGATTTAATGTACAGATGAGTTTGTGTCTTGCCGCCTCTCTCTTTTTCCGTCTCTCTCATTTTTTTTTTTTGTTGCTAATGCGTTAATTATTCCATTTTCATTGGTATTCGTCATCTTCATCGTCTTACATATTTTCTTTTCATATATTTCCTTCACAAAAAAATATATGGCTGTGTTTTGGTCCGTGGAAGAAAGTTTGTTGATCTTTTTAACTCTCAACCGTGTCCACGCCTTCATTTCCCTCCACCTTGCTTTTGTTTTCATGGCACGCAAACAGTTTACTTAATTCAGCATCTGGTTACATTACATTCGCCTTGGTGCGGCATTTATTTACCCAGTGGTCTGTGAGGCCAAACACTCCCTGCCACCGTGCGGAGTGGACCAAGCGAGCCGGAGGACAGTGTGTTTGAGAGCCTTCTGATAAACCTCTCTGGGTGTTACCTTACACTGGGGGAGGCCATGATTATTGTCTCTGGGTTGTCATTTCCCTTTGTGAACTTGTTTTTTATTATTATTTTTAGTTTATATTTTCTTCTGTGAATTTCTTGGATTCTTTAAAGATGGTTGCTCACTCCTATATTTACACATTGTATTTCTGACTTTGCGTTGATTATATTGTTATTAGATTGTGATACTTTCCTTTCAGTACTTTTGTTTTGTAAGATTTTCCGTGAACTCAAATTTTCATCTAAGACTGTGGCTCTAGATTCCATGATGGAACAATCCTTATATTTACAAACAACAGCTTAGATACTCTACCAACGCACATATCTACAGTATTATCTATGGCCATCTGTTTTGTCGAGTTGAAAATATTGCAGTTACTGGTATTCAAAGAATAGTTTACACGAGACCGCATTTGCCCTTATTGTTCATTAGTATTGTGTAGCTAATTAGCATAGGAGGGACACAGTACAAATTATGGGGGCCGCCGTGGTACAGTGGAACCATGCGTGCTTTGGGATCCAAGTGGTCTCCAAGCACACGGGTTCGAATCCTGTCCACGGTCCGAGTGTAGGTTGGGCTTCCTCACTCGGGGCAACGGTTTCTTAGCGGGTGGGCTTTGAGATAGGGGGTAACCAAAAAGTATCCCCTTTAGCCCATAAATTCCCGTGAAAAGCCCACATGGCATAAATAAATTAGCTATACTCAGAGGTTGTAATGCAATGATGGTCACGCAGGCCTCTGTTACTGCAAGGCAGCCAAGAACAATGGAGCGTGGCAGCAGGTAACGTATGCCATTGAGGGAAGTGTGATGGTGACTATAGGAGGGCAGCGTGTGAAGAGAGTATCTGTCTAGCTAAAGATTCTATCCTAAACCTAATAGAAGAGTTTACGATGGAACTGGAAACTAAAAATAGAGTTAAATCAATATTTAGCAGGGAGTGAGTGAAGAGAACAGACCACACTGGACATCAGAGGAAGGCATAACAAGGAAAGAGGCAGCTTGAGTCTCATAACTATATTGGGATACGTGTATAGTCAAAGAGAGGTGAAGACAGACTGGTTCATTAGTACTGGCGCCACAACAACGAGGTAATGTGGCGCCAAGTGTGGGAGTGATTGGTTCAGGAGGAGAGGAACACCTGAGGAAGTGCCGCCCGCCACGCCTCAAGCCCCGCCACCACGTCAAGGTGGCGATAGGGATAGGAAAGAAGGTAGAGAAGAGAGGTGCCGCTTCCCGGTTTTGGGGAGGTGCGGGGAGAGGCGAAAGGAAGGAAGGGAAGAAGTGAAGGAGGTGGAAAAGTCTAGAAGAGAAAGGTTTGGTTTGGGCTCCGAAGGCTAGCGGCGCGCCACCGTCATGATGGGAGAACGGGGCGGCGGTGGCGCCTGATTGGTGGGCGTCCTTCTTTTTGATCTCCTGGGTGACCACTGCTGCCTGCCGCTTGTGTGTTGTGTGGGTCAGAGCTGTTAAGACTCTCGTGGTAAGAGCACGTTGGTTTGGCAGCCATGAAGTGCAGAGCAGGCTAAGGAAGATTCCAATGCAGGTACATGAAGCGAGTGTTAGATGTTACTGGCCTCCTGCGGTAGTGTGTCAGGCGGTGAGAGGGAGGCCACAGGCTCAGAAGGCTTCACGAGGACTGCCGGCAGCGCAGGGGATTCACAGGTGTTGGCGGGGCGTGCCAGTGGTGCGGGACTGAAGACTGTCTCCTGCACAACTGATTTGGTTGACTTTCGTTGTAGTGAGGAGCCAAAGACTGGTGGTGAGTGGGAGGGGCCCGGCAGAGGAAAGAGAAGAGAAAGAGACGGGCGGGGAGGGCCCGCCGGGGATAGAGGGAGGAGAAGGGGAAAGGATAGAGAGGCCGACTGGCAGGGAGGACCTGTCGGCGTGGAAGGACGGGGAAAGAGAAAGAGAAGAGAAAGAGGCGAGTGGGGAGGACCCGCAGGGGATATAGTAAGAAGAAGAGGGGAAAGGAAAGGAGGGGTGGAAATCCAACGGTAGAGGAGGCACCGTCGGAGAGAAAGAGAACCTGCCGGGGGTGACAAAGACTGGAGTGACTCTATTGGATCCGGGATGCCGCACAGCTGCTGAACCAGGAGAGTGCTGTGCCGCGAAGGCGCTGTGCGGATGTTTTCAACCCCCTTCGTGGCTTCATGGCCCTTCTTGGCGTCACTGTGGCCCCTGCTGCTGGTGTTCTTGTGGTCATAATGATGCCATGTTCTTTCTGGCGGTCTTTGTGATTCTGGCGTCGGCTGGAGAGCTGGAGCTTTGTACTTCTCGGGCTTTACTGGAGGTATTCCGCCTTAGTGGAAAGGAAGTTATCGGCAGAAGCAAGAAACCTCAAGAACTCCTCACTGCCGGGGTTATGACCCCCTCCCCTGGCCAGAGCTGACAAGAGTGCATTCTTTCCCTTGTCTGCTTTGACAGGAGCTTGGCCAAGGAGGTTTGGCTGGAGAGGTCTTTGGTGCCCAGTACAGTCACCTTGCACCTGTTGCAGGGCTTGGCCCGGCCTCTCTGCTGGTGTGGGTGAGGCTTTCCCTGAAAGTGAGTCTGTCAGTGGCTGGCTGTAGACCGTGGTCCCTCTGGCCTACCAACTCGCCTGTACGTGTGTCCCACCACGTGGCTAGTGCAGGCCAGCTCCTGGTGGCGATCTATGCTATGGTCTCAGCGAGTATTCACGCCACATTTCCGGGCTACCTCACGTTCAATTAAGGTGATCCTATGGGCCTGGGCGCGGCCCCACGCGGCCCACTCTGACCTGATGCGGACATACTTCTGGGCCCGAGTTCGTTCTTGGAATACGTACCTCGCTCTGGTCTCAGTGACCCGCTTCTCGCGCTCGCTGAGCTGAATGTGACCATATACAAATTTCTCTCCGAAAAGTACCATGTTCACGAAGAATACATTCTATTGTGAAATCTCATTGGCGTGGCGGGATGTTTGCAGAGTGAGAGAAAACAGAGGGGAGAGAGGAAGCGCACCTTATATATATATATATATATATATATATATATATATATATATATATATATATATATATAGAGAGAGAGAGAGAGAGAGAGAGAGAGAGAGAGAGAGAGAGAGAGAGAGAGAGAGAGAGAGAGAGAGAGAGAGAGAGAGAGAGAGAGAGAATGTGATGAATAACACACACACACACACACACACACACACACACACACACACACACACACACACACACACACACACACACACACACACACACACACACACACACACACACACACACACACCTCTGGCTCGTTTCATATTACTCACCACACCTACTGCAATTAGAGGGAAAGGTGTAGCATTTCAAGGGTACCGCCACTTATAGACCAAGACTCTTATTTTGAAACATTGTGGTCTGACAGGCACAGACAAATATACGAAGTCGGCCTCACGACGGTGCTTTTCCTTCCACATATGTTATAAAGTCCTTGAAATGATTACTGAAACATGAACACACTTGAGATCACCAATAACATTCTCTTGACTCTAGAATTTGCTTTGACTGTACACTGGCAATGTTCTGTTATACTGTATTGATTCGTTACACCAAACATGGACTGTATCAGAATATTACGTACAATCACTGAGACAGAATGAATGAAACAGCGCACTTATACTTACACGATATTTTGCGTTTTCATTCAATTTCGAGTCTTCTCTACTAGGAATCTATCAAGTCATGTTTTCTGTGAGCATTTTTTTACCCGATCAAAGAATTTATGATTAAGAGAAAACGCAAAACAAAATAGATAAGTGTAAGTTGATCAGTTTTTGTCTATGACACTATACTCACGTGAGTGGTGGTGAGAAAACGGAAAGTGCAGAAGAGACGAGTGTGTGTTATTTAATTCTTGTTTATTGCTTGTTCACTGGATTCACGAGTCGGGGTGGTGCTCGGTGAAGAACACAACACATGCAACACATACACAAGTGATATCCAGTGTTTCCGTCCATCAACATATATTTAATGAGTGTTTGCGTAACGGCCGTGTGTTGTCACCATTTCCTCGGCAGCATGGTGGCGTGGTTCCTGTGTTTTGTTTATGTTGTTGTGTTTTGTCCCTTTCACCTTATTCAGTTGCGTGGTGAATACTTAGAACCGTTTTCACGCCCATGCTGCTGACGGTAACACTGCTGAGACACTGACACCTCACCAGACATAACTTTATATTTATTCTTTTCTCTATTATGGATGAGGGTCACTGGCCAAACGCCCATTGAAATTCCACATAAAAAAAAAAAGTAAGATGACAGGATAAGTGTATTAAGTTTTCCCTTTTTGTAAGAGTTTAACTACAATTCAATGGTAAACTCACACAGACAACTGGGGTATTGCTTACGTGCATGTTGATATCGTTGTTCTTTGTTGCTGGTTTTGTATTTTTTCTGCATTATCCAATCCGGTGATATAACGTGTTAGCGGAACGCGGGAATCTTCACAGGCTCCAGTCACTTCTCTTAGTGAAAGTTTCTGTTCCGTGAAGAAAGTAGGAAAGTTACATAACAGATGTCAGATGGTTGTTGTCTCATACCTTTCACCCACAGTTGAAATGCGTCATAAGAGGTCATAGAATTCGAAAAACAAAATTACTCTTAGCTCCAATTTTAATTTATCCTTTTGACTTTTCTTTTATGACTGTCATCTCAGTGGACCTTTTTTTTCGCTCTTTTTGTTGTCTTGTCCTCCCTGCCCCTCCCCTTCACCTAATTGGCTGATGGGTGGATGATGTTTAAGTCACTTTCACAAACTTTTATATTCAAGGTGGTCTTCATTGGAAACACCTTGAATATAAAAGTGTGTTAGTTATACCATAAGCTCATTTCCAAGAATATCAATAAAGGCAATGACAATATGAGAGTATAATCCCTTCGGGGAAGAAAATTAGTTTCGCCTGAAGAAGACGCGATGAATGATGGCACCGATGACATTCTCGTGATTCCTTATCGATCACACCTTCTATGCCTCTGTGCCGACCTCCATTATGGCACAGCTCCACGTCCAGACTTCCAGGGACCAACAGGATATTCAAAAAGTAGGTGTTCCCTCTTACATTAAAAAAACCTCTTCGTTCTGTCATCAGGATCATCACCATTCCTTCAACTTCGCCGTGGTACAGTGGAACCATGCGTGCTTTGGGGTCCGAGGGGTCTCCAAGCTCACGGGTTCGAATCCTGTCCACGGTCCGAGTGTAGGTTGGGCTTCCTCACTCGGGGCAACGGTTTCCTAGCGGGTGGGCTTTGAGATAGGAGGTACCACAAAAAGCATCTTGGATTCCCACGGTGTTCCTATTGGTGATGTATTAGGGAAACAGAATACCTGTTAAACGTTAAAAAATTTTCACTAAGCTCCTGTACAAAATATTAAAGAAAGTAGTGGAAATGAGGAGGCGCAAATTTCAACCATACGGACTTAACGCTCATTTCTTAACCCCCCACTCACTTTCGAGGGCAGAGAACTGACTTTCAAAGAAAATACCTAAGGAGAGATGCCGCTAATTTTGGTTCACACGTGCCATCGTAAAAGTATTGGTATTCCTTTAAAGGCATTGCACCCGCGTAGTTATATAACCTAAGAAGACATGCGTTGGTGCTCATTACTGCTCCATGTTGGAAGGGAACGCGTGCTTGAGTGGCGACAGTAGCAGGAGAGGCTGAGGTAACAAGGGTTGAGGATGCGTGGGAGGAGGCAGAAGAGAACACGAAGAGAGAGAGAGAGAGAGAGAGGAGGGAGAAGTGACTGTAGGTGCGTCGGAAGAACTGAACAAGGTCGTCGGTGAGTGGGAGAGGGAGAGAGGGAGAGGGAATGAGGGACAGGTGAAGAGGTAAAGGAGGAGGGAATGGTTGGAGGTAGGGACAGGAAAAAGAGACAGAAGAAAGGAAGGAAGGTCAGATGAGGGAATGGAGAAATAGTAGGCATAGATGTGAAGGAAGAAGTGAGGCAGGAAGGGGAGTGAGGAAACAAAGTAAGGGAGAGTGAAAATATGAGGTGGCGGGGAGAGGGAGACTTAGAAAGAGAGGGCGAGAGGTAGACTGTGTATGAGTATAGGACACTTGAAAGAGAAGGAAGGAGAATGAGTCAGAGTGAGGTAGAGCGGGAGAGGATGAGTAGGCTGCGGGGAGGGTGCCATGAAGGGTGGATGGGAGGCCGGGAGAGCCAGAGAGATGCCGCCAGGATGTCTGTGAGCAGCGGGAAGGCCACGGATCTCACTGCAATACCGAATGAGTGCGTCTGTTGGGGAATGATGATGCTCAGACGTCACGTGACATGTTTCCTCCCGTGAATCACTGGCTTAGATGAGAGGGACTGAGACGACACTTTTGGGCGTGGCCGTGTCTGTGTCGACTCACACATGAAACTCATCTCTTCATGTGAAGCTTCAAGTAACAACACAGTAGTCACTAATCGTGTTTTCTATGTATGTTTAGGTAGCTTTGATGTTAAGAATGTTATTACTGGTAAGATTTCCACACCACCTCTGCCCAGTGTCACCACTCGCCCTCCTGGCAGCTGCGCACCTCCCAGACACCACTAGAGGCACCAGACCGCTTGACGTCAGGTGAAAATAGCCAACAGATTAAGAGGCTTGAGGACGTGACCAGGCGACTGTCATTCCTCAACGCTAACCACTCCAACCTCTCCACGCCCTTCCCGTCCCATGACTCGCTATACTTCACTCCTAAGAGACAAGTTTGGCGTCCTGTGGCGTGTCGTATCAGTTTCAATACCGGCAAGGAAAGCTTTAAGAACATATTCCTGGCGTCACTTCACAAGATTTCCGAGAACGTGCGCCGCTAAGGACTTGCCTCACCACGTCTACACCTCGACGCCAGCACGTACTCCAGAACCTCACTGCAGGAAATGATATGTTAGGCGAACCGGATAGAACCAAGC
>NC_059273.1:3317500-3322500 GCF_017591435.1 Portunus trituberculatus
TTTGTTATCAAGGAGAGAGGGAGAGGGAGAGGGAGAGGAGCTGGAGGGAGGGAGAACCATTGAAGTGTAAAGGGAGAGAGCAAGGCTGGTAATGTTGGGAGGGAAAGAGAGAGAGAGAGAGAGAGAGAGAGAGAGAGATTGAGATTACAGTGGTATAGCATCTATTTTGTCTCTTTCCTTTACATTGGTGTGTGTGTGTGTGTGTGTGTGTGTGTGTGTGTGTGTGTGTGTGTGTGTGTGTGTGTGTGTGTGTGTGTGTGTTTCACTGTTTGATCTGCTGCAGTCTCTGACGAGACAGCCAGACGTTACCCTACGGAACGAGCTCAGAGCTCATTATTTCCGATCTTCGGATAGGTCTGAGACCAGGCACACACCACACACCGGGACAACAAGGTCACAACTTCTCGATTTACATCCCGTACCTACTCACTGCTAGGTGAACAGGGGCTACACGTGAAAGGAGACACACCCAAATATCTCCACCCGGCCGGGGAATCGAACCCCGGTCCTCTGGCTTGTGAAGCCAGCGCTCTAACCACTGAGCTACCGGGTGTGTGTGTGTGTGTGTGTGTGTGTGTGTGTGTGTGTGTGTGTGTGTGTGTGTGTGTCTGTCTGTCTGTCTGTCTGTCTGTCTGTCTGTCTGTCTGTCTGCCTGACTATCTTCCCTATAGTTATCAATTTTCATCAGTCTGTCAGGAAAACTTGTTAATTTTTCACTAGAACAGTAAAAAACTTCCTAAAAAAGCGCAAAAAATTAAGAAGCGCCTGTGTCAAGTAAGTGAGGTGCGGCCAGGAGTGTCTCGGTGTCTCAATGTCTAAAGTAATAACCTTGGCGGTCATCAGTCTCGGCTTCTTCCTCATGTTACTCATTCCATCTCATGTTTCCTTAATTATTATTCTCGGCGCGTAACAAAGGAGTTCCTCAGTGCCCGTGACCTCGATGCTCGCTGGACGTGCTGCATTCCTACACGTACTCACGGCTCGGGCCAAATCGCAAAGAATTCTAAAGGGATTACATTCAAAAGATACGTACCATACATAATTTAAAGGAATTACATTTGATTGTATGTGGTTGATATTCATAATATTTAAGTACCATACATAATTTTGCTATATTTTGTAGCTTATTTTTTTTTACTTGAAGAAATTTGAAGGCATTGAATTAAAATATGTTTGGTTAGTATTCAAAGTTTTTATTTACTAGTTATACATTTTTCATTTATTTATTTATATGCATAGGCATTTCTTGTACACTTCATATATATTTTTTTTAGAATTTCTGAACATGGGAAGAATCTGAAGGAATTATATTAAAGAACAGATGGCATTTAATCTTCCTAGTACTAAAATACCATTCAAAGCATTAGGGGAGCAGGTGAAATGCGTGTTACTTTTTACACTATTCACACAATCCCCAACATTAAAGTTTTCATTAAAATTGTAACACGAATACGTTAATTTTTTTCCCCCAAAGAACTCGCAAAATTACAAACCATTCACAAAGCATTTCAACATAAGGACAGCAGAGAATGAGGCGGCAGCAAGAGACCAGCTGACCAGCACAAGGCAGCTCCCGACCACTTGAAACTTACCATCCGCCAACCTTGTTCATAAATCCATCCTGCCTCTTGAAACCATCCACTGTCTGCACACTGACCACATTCTTGCCAACTTTGTTCCACTTATGGTATTCGTGAACCACCAATCCCATCCACCCTCATCTCTCTCTCTCTCTCTCTCTCTCTCTCTCTCTCTCTCTCTCTCTCTCTCTCTCTCTCTCTCTCTCTCTCTCTCTCTCTCTCTCTCTCTCTCTCTCTCTCTCTCTCTCTCTCTCTCTCTCTCTCTCTCTCTCTCTCTCTCATCTGGATTCTCTCAAGGCTATAACAATTCGTACCAGTTAAAACTTGTTCCTCGACTGAAAGAACCTGGTTTATATCGTTCCTTATCTCACCGAAACACTTCCATTACATCACCACGGACGTCATGCCTCCTCAGTGCACGCAGCTCATCTTGTAATCCTTGGCAAGCTTTATTCTCTCTTATCTTTGCTTTCCTTCCTTCCATTGTATTTCTAATCGACTGTATTCAATATTTCTATTTATATTCCTGTTTCAGTCGATTTATAATTATTCTCAAGATAATTCCTACTCATAGTCTTTGAAGATTTTTTTTTATGCCCTGGTCTATAGCGCCTGTAGGTAACTTTTTTTTTTATACCATGTAGGCTTTTTCACGGGAATTTCTGGGCTAAAGAAGATGCTTTTTGGGTACCTCCTGTCTCAAAGCCCACCCGCTAGGAAACCGTTGCCCCGAGTGGGAAAGCCCAACCTACACTCGGACCGTGGACAGGATTCGAACCCCAAAGCACGCATGGTTCCAACTTGAAGAGTATTGAAGAGCTGTTAAGCTTCCACCTATTAATATTCCTAAGATCATTTTTACTGTATTGTATTCAAGATTCCTGTTTATGTTCTGAATCGATTTTACTGCAGTGGTTCTTTCGTCAGTATTCCTGAGATCATTTCTGATTGCCTTTAGGATTCCTGGTATCATTCTTATCATCATTCCTGTTTGGTTGTGTTCATTGGAAATCTCTTAAAGTATTCCAAAAAACAATAAGGAGATATTTCCATGCATTCCTAATTGGTTACGTTGCAGTGCAGTTGATTATTAGTTTGTGTGTTGGTGGCGATACAAAACAGGATATTTTAATTAAGGTGATTGTATTATGTAACTATTTATTTATCCATTCCTGATTGGTTTTCAGTAAAGAACACCTTAAACTATTTTTAATCGACGTCGTTAAGGAACATTTGTTAGTATCATTATTATTATTGTCATTATTGTTATTGTCATTATTGTTGTTGTTGTTATTATTATTATTATTATTATTATTATTATTATTATTATTATTATTATTATTATTATTATTATTATTATTACTATTATCATTATGTAGTTGCTGGCACAGAAATTCCAGCAAGTGCTCTGCCATTTCACACCTAATTAAACCTTCACTCTCTCTCTCTCTCTCTCTCTCTCTCTCTCTCTCTCTCTCTCTCTCTCTCTCTCTCTCTCTCTCTCTCTCTCTCTCTCTCTCTCTCTCTCTCTCTCTCTCTCTCTCTCTCTCTCTCTCTCTCTCTCTCTCTCACACACACACACACACACACACACACACACACACACACACACACACACACACACACACACACACACACACACACACACACACACACATACTTCTGCGTCGTACTTCCATTACTTTCAAAAGGCTCTGGTTGAAGTGACATGGGTTTTCAAGGAGTCTTTTTTTTTTTTTACCGTTGTGGTGACAGATCAACAAGATTTCTACATTGTTAGCAGTAGAGACAGTCTTGAAAACCTGGCTAACCATCTCAGTGGCCTTGGAAAACAGCCGTGATGAGAGACCAAGGCGTTTCTGAATACACCCCTTAAGATGAACAACAAATCAACGCTTCTTGACGCAAAACACACGAGCGCCACAAAAGCCACCACTCGTCTCCTCTCCCACCTTCGTCGCCGCCTTCGTCGCCGCCAAGAACGAAACTTTTTCAGCTTTTTTTGTGTTTTCTCTTCTCTGCCACCGAACGTCAAAAGTGCTTACCGGTTGAATTAGAATAGAAATGGAAAGCAAGGGAACGAAGAGAGAGAGAGAGAGAGAGAGAGAGAGAGAGATGATTATTGAAAAGAGGATAGAGTGAGAGAAAAAGAGAGATTGGTAGCAAGAAAAGATGGTAAAAATGCTGGGCAGAGATAGAAGTGATTAGTTGCGGGAAAAGTTACGAGAAAAATCAGGAATAGGAAAAGGGAGAGATTGCTAATAAAAAAAAAGGTGCTACTCTTACTCTTACTCTTATTCTTAGGCAAACTCCACGCTGTACTGCTTCTAGACACTAACCTGGAGAGCAAAGTGAAGAAATAAATAAGAAAGGAGAATCACCAAAAAAAGGCAAGAGAAAATATATCTTGAAACGCAGAAAGCAGGTCATTAGTGCAATAAATGTAATACTTTTACTAACACATATAATGCACACGATATGAATGTTACCAAAATGAAAAATGTACGGTGGATGAAAAAGAGAAATTATTAAGAAACACATGCAAGGCTAGAGTCGCAGAGCAGTTTACAAAAATAATGAAAGAAACTATTTTTTACACCCAAATAAACTCCATCCCTTCCACACTCTGTAAATGTTATAAATATAAACATGGAAGCTTTTGTGAGTTATATAAATATGGTACGTTATGAAACCAGTAGTAAAAGCGACGCATGTGTGTGTGTGTGTGTGTGTGTGTGTGTGTGTGTGTGTGTGTGTGTGTGTGTGTGTGTGTGTGTGTGTGTTATTTAACCCACATGCATCATTAATGAGCCTTTTGCGTCAGAGAGAGAGTCATGACGTCACTAGTAATCGCGCACAGGTGCCACCACACACCTGTCCCCTCACACCTGTCCATCTTGGTGACTAGAACACCTCTCATCCCACCCTCCTCCCTTCTTGTTCTTCTTCCTCCCATCCTCCTCCATTCCCTCCCTTCCTCCTTCTTTCCCTCTCTTCGTTCTCCTTTCCTTTCCTTCCTCTTCCTTTCCCTCCCTTCTTGTTCTTCTTCCTCCCATCCTCTTCCATTCCCTCTCTTCCTTCGCTTTTCCTTTCCTTCCTCCTCCTTTCCCTCCCTTCCTTCTCCTTTCCTTTCCTTCCTCCTCTTTTCCCTCCCTTCCTTCTCCTTTCCTTTCCTTCCTCCTCCTTTCCCTTCCTTCTCCTTTCCTTCCTCCTCCTTCCCTTTCTCCTTTCCTTTCCTTCCTCCTCCTTTCCTCGGTACATCCTTTTTTTTCCCTCCCTTCCTCCTCCTTCCTCCTCCTTCCTCATTCCCTACTCCCTCTTCCTCCTCTTTCTTCTCACTTTAGTAATGAGGTAGTGGAATGATTCTCTCTCTCTCTCTCTCTCTCTCTCTCTCTCTCTCTCTCTCTCTCTCTCTCTCTC
>NC_059273.1:3327500-3350000 GCF_017591435.1 Portunus trituberculatus
CACCGCGCCCCACAGCCGCTCGGTGGGCGCCGCGAGGCCTGGCGGGGCGGGCTGTCGCTGACAAAATCTGTATAGGCCTTTGCCCTGAGCTCTCGCGGCCGGTGAGGCTCACCGCGCTACTTCTACCGCGGCGTGACGTGCGTGAAGCTGTCGCTAGCGTGATGGGTGTGTGGCGACGTGTTGGGGCGTGCGGCGTGCGGCGGGCGGGGCAGGCAGCGGTAAGGGGAAAAATGAGGGAAAATCACTCATTAATTTCAACAAGACAGTTCGTGTGTTGGTGCGTGCTGCTTCTGTTAACACCGTGTGATTAACGGCCTCCTTGCACTTCCACCACCACCATCACCACCATCACTACCATCATTATCACCAACAACAACAACAACAGCGTCGGTCCTGGGGTGATGGTGGCAGCGGCAGCGGTTGCGGCGGCGGCGGCGGCGGTGCTGGCGGCGGCGCTGGCGACGGTGGCGGTGGTGGTGGTGGTGGTGGTGGTGGTGGTAGTGGCGGCATGCAGTTCGCACGAGCGGGTCAGGAGCTCACGTGGAAACTCTTAAAACAGTGAACAACGGGCAGCGGCGAACAGGTGTCTTGCGCCCTCATTCTCTCCCTCCCTCCCTCACTCCCTCCCTCCTCACCTCTCCTTCCTCCTACCTCCTTCCCTCCTTCCCTCCCTCCTTGCCTCCTTCACGCTACTACGCTCGAGTGAATCCAGGGAGATCACGTGTCGATAAGACGGAGAGGAAAGAAGAGACCTGAAAGAGAGAAAGAAAGACGCAAAACACTTTGGCAGCATAAAAATTAGTGTAAAAAAAAATATTGCGCAAAAGGAGAAGAAATGTGATGCTTTTAACGTTATCATTCTAAACTTACGACCGTGATGGATATTATTGAGAGAGGCACAGGGAAAAATATTGAGAGAAAAATGTGTCTTTGTAAACTGAATTGATAAGATAAAAGAAAAACGAAAAGTGGGTGATGTCAAGTGGTGATTTTCTTTGTCATGTTGTGGTGACGGTGTGATGATCTTGAATATGTTATGTTGTGGCATCGTGGTGGTGTTCCGATGTTGCATTATGTGTTGTGATGGCATTGTGAAGGTGATGGAGTTGTGGTGGTGTCAATTTGTGGTGTTGTGGTTGTGTTTTCGGTCATGTTGTGTTGTTCCTTTGCTGTGGTGGTGGAAATGTGGCATGTGTGTTATGTCTTTGTTATGAATGTTGCATATATGTTGCTGCGACGCTCTGCAGGTGTGTGTGTGTGTGTGTGTGTGTGTGTGTGTGTGTGTGTGTGTGTGTGTGTGTGTGTGTTGCTTCTGTGTTGCTTATGTGTCTGAAGTGACCGATGTTGTTTTTCTCTTGTTACAAGCATATTTAAGTGTTAAATACGCACCGTTAGTGTTGCAGATACAGTAGTAATAGAAGTAGTAGCAACAGCAGCAGTAGCAGTGGAAATGATTTAAGATACAACTCCTGAAGTCACATTATCGTATTAGTGCAGGTATTTATATTTAGCCTCCTACGGTCTCAAACCTGCAATACCTAATACTTACCTGTCCGGCGAGGCGTGTCAGTGGTCCAGGTAAAGCTATCACGTGGCAGGTATCCGATCTCTCAGGTGCTTCCTTGTGTCCAATTTTAGACATGAAAATGAGCTGTTTTTGCAACTAAATTTATCCTTATTGTCAGCATCCTTTGTCTCAACTCTTTGATGGAGTTAGAGAAGGAGGAAGAGGATGGAAATGAGGAAGAGCAAAGGCTAGAATAGACAAAAGAACAGCTGTATATGATGAGACATATCAAAACAAGGTAGGAAAGGAGGAAGAAGAGATAAAGGGGAAAGGAAAGGAATGAATAGTCAAATGAGGGAAGACAATGAGGAAGGGAACACCAGTTAACGCGATGGGGAAGGACGGAAGCAGCGAAGGAGAGGAAGGAAAGGGACAGGTCAGGGGTGAAAATAGGAGCGAAGGAGCGATGCGTAAGGACACGGAAGAGGCTGGTTGCTATGAGGGAAGGAGGTGACAGTTATAAAGTCAAGGTATGAAATTGGATACATGGAAGGCTGGAGTTAAAGATAAGCGGAAAAAAGACAGAGGAGGAGGAAGAACCGTAAGTGAATAAACTTTAAAGGAATAAGATGTGAAGGAAAGTGAAGCAGGAAGACAGGTAAAAAACAACGAAAAGTTAGACGTGTGAGAATAAATAGAGTGATAACAGGATACTTACGGAAGATGCAGAACAAGGAACAGAGGGAGAAAAATAAGGAAAAGGGGAACTAGAATGAATACACGTGAGAAGGAATAGGTATATCTTAGCTAACACAGTTGAATAATGGAGAAAAAATGGAAAAAAAAAGAAATATAAAAACTCACAATTGATTATGAAAGAATTTAAAGAGAAAGGAGATAAAACAGACCACAAGGAAAATGTAGAAAAGGACCAATCAAAACGGAAGAGGACGTAAAGAGACGGGAAGGGAGATGAGAGAGAAGGAGAAAAAGGAAAACAAAAATTATGAAGAGATATGACCTGCAGAGGGCGACGGAGGGGAGAAGAGGTCACGGAGGAGAGAACTGAACGAAAGAGGAAACTGAAGATAAGGAGGAAAGAAAAACTGGAAGAATAGCATAAAAGTAAAAGATTGTGTCAGTAAATGAAGAAGACAATACATAAACACCACAAATAGCATAAGATAGCGTAATAAATAGGGAGTAAACGTCGAGAAAAATAACGAAGGGGATCAAGGGAAAAAATATAATAATAGGGAAAATTAGATTAAAAAAGAAGATGCAGAGACGGGATGTGATAATCAGGAAACAACCGAAAGGCAGCAGAAATAAAAAGATTGACATAAAAGTGAAACAAATAGAAAAAAGCATACAAAAGAAGAACAAAAACACGGAGAGTGGAAATGAAAGAAGGGCAAATGTAACAGAATAATGATAAGAGAGGAGGAGGAGGAAGAGGAGGAGGAAAAGAATAACGACTTGAGCATTAGAGAGGAGGAGGAGGAGGAGGAGGAGGTATAGGAAGGAGATATCGAGGAGAGGAGGGGGAGGAGGAGGACGAGGAGGAGGAGGAGGAGGGATAGGAAGGAGAAATCAAGGAGAGGAGGAGGAGGAGGAGGAGGAGGAGGAGGAGGTGGAGCTGGAGGAGGTGAAGGTGGAAGAGGAGATGATATAGGTCATAGGGGCAGCTAACACACACACACACACACACACACACACACACACACACACACACACACACACACACACACACACACACACACACACACACACACACACACACATTACGAGAAGAAACATCAAAATCTCTTGACATGTTCTCGTCTTATCGTGGCTGTGATGTTGAGCGCAGTCTACATAGAAGAAAAGAGAAGAAGAGACTATGCTAAGTGGGGGAAGAGGTAACAGCCGATGAAAGAGGCAGAATACTAGTTGAAAAGTGTGAAATAAGAAGAGATGGTAACCGTAGCGAAAATAAGAAAGGTGGGGGGGGGGGAGGTATATAAAGGTGAAGGAAGAGGTAGGTGGTAATGTAAAGGTCTCCAAGCGCACGAGTTCGAATCCTGTCCACGGTCCGAGTGTAGGTTGGGCTTCCTCACTCGGGGCAACGGTTTCCTAGCGGGTGGGCTTTGAGATAGGAGGTACCCCAAAAAGTATCCCCTTTAGCCCATACATTCCCGTGAAAAGCCCACGTGGTATAAATAAAAAAAAAAGAAAAGAAGAGCGATGGAAGAAGTGGAAATGTCTAACGGATGATGATAAGTAGGGAAGCATGTGAGTAGGGAAACCTGCTTGTGAGCGATGTATTAAAAAGGTGGCGCCACTTGTGTACACAGGGATAAAAAGATAACGAAACACGGACTCCTGAAGGACAAGGAAAGCAAGGCAAATCAGCCGCCACGAGTGAGAAGTGAACGTGAGTTGAAGGAACAGTCACGTGACCGCCAAGGAAACAAATCACAAGAATCACCGCGCGAGCAAGAGGAACACAGAGGCGCGGCACAGGAAGGCCAGGGAAACAGGGCAGGCAGGGCAAGCAGGATCGCTAGGGGTCATCATGTCCCTGCGTAAGTCCCTCCGTCGCAGCCTACGCTCCAGTCACAAGGTGAAGTCCTCCGACGAGGCCCAAGTGAAGGGGGACGCCGCAGTCCCCGCTAAGGCCTCCACCAATGAGCGCACAAGGAGGAGCGACGCCTACCTGACCGTGGATGACGTGGCTGTTCCCTCCGGAGGGGTGACCCTGGAGGCAGCCAATAGCAGCTTTGAGAGCCATGATGACGTGGTCGCCGCGGGGGCCTACCAAAGCTCCGGCAGCGAAGAGGACCTGCCGGGGGAGCGGCAGGACGAGGCAGCCTGCCCGGACAGCGCGCTCTATGAGTTCATTTTTCGTGCCTGCGCCCTCATGGCGCTTGAGAACGATGAGTTTAAGCAGCTAATTGAGCAGCAGCAGCCGCCCCCTCCCCCGCCCCCACCCCCGCCCCATCCCTCACACCAACAGCGGCCTTCACTGGAGGATAAGAGGGACGATGAGGAGGAGGATGACGATGACGATGAGGAGGAAGGGGCGGTGCTGGGAGCAGAAGGAGGAAGGAAAAAGAAGAAAAAGGTAAGGAATAGAGAAACACGCAAACTTTCCATTTACCCATCTAACAATTACTTCACTCTCTTCTTTCTCGTCAACAACATCACACGTATAAATGTCTTCCATTCTCTCCAAGCCCATTGTTAAGCGCCGCCCCTTACAGGCATTTTTAAAATCCTCCCCCGCTGCCACTGACGCCTTCCCAGGAATACACCTGTGTGACCGAGGCTGGAACGCCACGTGACACTTACTGGGAAGCGACACTTGGACAGCGCTACCTGGGAGTAGATCACGCTTCTCTGTGACGCCGAAAGAAATTATATATGTTCAAGAGTGGAGAGAGAGAGAGAGAGAGAGAGAGAGAGAGAGAGAGAGAGAGAGAGAGAGAGAGTAACATTCCATGACGAAAAAACAGGACAACAGAATGCAAATTTAGTTTACCTGGTGAGAGGTGTGTGTGTGTGTGTGTGTGTGTGTGTGTGTGTGTGTGTGTGTGTGTGTGTGTGTGTGTGTGTGTGTGTGTGTCAAAAGAGATAAGGAAACTTGTAAACATCAACAGCAAAAGAAAACATTCGAAATTATTTTACATATTTTCATCTATTTATCTGTTATGTATTAGGAACGTTAAGTCTCGTAAGCTTGTGTGTTTTTTCTTCCTTTATATTTTTCTTATTTTCTCCAGAAGAGGGTCAGCTGTATCCTTTTTCCTCTTCATTATTTTTTCCTTTTAATTTCTACTCTTTTCTATCATTCATTCATTTATTCATTTTTAGATATTTCCTTCTTTCCTTCCTTATCTTCTTTTTACCCTCTCCTTCCCAATCCTTTCTTCTCTTGTTCCTCATCTCCTCTTCCCTATCCTCTCTCCCTCGTTCCTCTTATCTTCTTTCATACCCCTCTAACCTCCTTCCTTTCCTCTCTTTTTCTTATCTTCCATCTTTTTCCTCCTATCTTCTTCCCTGTCATTCTTGTCCTCCTTCCTTCTCTCCGTTTCTTCCTTTTTTCTTCCTGCGTTTCTTCTTCCTCTCCATTCATATTCCCTTTTATCCTTTTCCTCCTCCACGTGACTTCAATTTTCTCAATATCTCAATTAAACAATATCTTACATTTATTTATTTTTTTTTTTAGTTGCTCATCAAAAGATTTCAAGCGATATATTTTGGAAAACGGATCCTGGTTTGCTAAATGTAACTTTTTTTTTTCTTTTCCCATAAAATTTTTGTGTTTATTTATCGATACAGAGAACGAAGGGATTGTTTTGTTAACGAGGCATTGCAATATTTGTTTTATTTGTTGTTGTTATTGTTATTAATGGTGGTGATGGTGGTGGTGCGATTTTATTTCACACTTTCCTTTTTATTTATTTTTTTTTTACATATATAAATTCAGATTCCTTTTTCGTTTGTTATGATACTGGTGTGGGTATTGGTGGTGGTGGTGGTGGTGGTGGTGGTAAATGATAAAAGCTGTGATGTTGATTAATTTTCTTTCATCTGTTCACTTTCAAATCCATTTTATTCTTTCATTTGTTACTCCATCATTTCATATTTTTTAATTGCAAGAAAAACAACACCTTTTTGTCTCTATGAAGAGATTTAACCCTCCTACACTCACTCATTCCATCTCACTCTCATTTCTCCTCCTCACATGCAGAGAGAGAGAGAGAGAAACCACCATTACCACCACCACCACCACCATAGTTTCAATAGGTGTCTAGTTTCCCTTCCCCCAGACTGTCTCAATGGCTAGCAAGGAAACTAGTGAGGCGAAAACCTTGTGACCCATACATTACACATCACAGGGGAGGAAAGGGGGTTGGAGGGGGAGGGAGTTCGTCTGACTGAGGGCGTAATGAGGGAATACACCCCCTTGTAATTACTGATAAGGGTGGGGTGGCTTGGGCGGGAAGGGAGAGAAGGGCGTGGGTAGATAATTTATGTGTAGGGAACGTTGCTTTAGGCTTAGGTGGGTGAGGGGAAGGGCGTGAGGGGAGAGCGGGGGAACTTCAAAGGGGAAAGGAAGAGGGGAGAGAGGAGAGGAGAGACTTGCAAGGACACTGGTACGGTACAAGGAAGAGAGGTGACGGGAGGACAAAGGGAGTATTGGAGAGGGGAGAGAGAGAGGTCAAAGGGAAGAGAGAGAGAGAGAGAGAGAGAGAGAGAGAGAGAGAGAGAGAGAGAGAGAGAGAGAGAGAGAGAGATGGGTAAACAGACAAAAGACAGACAGAAAACAGACGCACCGACAAAGACAGGCAAACACAGATAAATACAGAGAGAAAGACAGATTTTTTCCTACAGTTCTTATATAAACCATCACATTGATTACTTTATTATTTCTTGGAATACTGCATAGTCTAGTATTAGATATTTATTTACTACATTAAATAGAAAAAAAAAACTGAGAGCAGAAGAGAAAAAGCCACAATTGTGATATCTGACTTTTCATTTCCAACGTAGAGGAGTAAAAAAGAAATAGAAAAGGAAGAAGAAAATATAAAAAGAAGAATCTCAACATTAGAAAAAGTTAAAATGTTACAATGATAAAAAAAAAAAAACTTTACATTTCAACATAGAAGGACAAACTAACAGAAAAAAAAGAGAACAAAAAAAGGGAAGGATCTCAACATTGGAAGAAATAAAGATATGATACAATAGTTTCACGACAAAAGCTTTACATTTCAACATAGAAGAATAAAATAACTGAAGAAAAGAAAACAAAACCGGAGGAATCTCAACATTAGGAGACGTGCAGACATGATGACACAATACTAAAAACTTCACGACAGAATCTTTATATTTCAACAAAGAACAACAAAATTACTGAAAAAAAGAAAACGAACGGAAGAATCTCGACTTTAGAAAAAAAAAAAAAAAGACATGCAATAAAAAAAAAACTTACGACAAAAAAAACTTCACGACAAAAAAAAAACTTCGACAAAAAAACTTCACAAAAAAAATAAAAAAAAAACTTCACGACAAAAAAAATTAACAAAAAAACTTCACGACAAAAAAAACAAAACACGAAAAAAAATTTCACGACAAAAAATTTCACGACAAAAAAAAATTCACGACAAAAATAAATTCACGACAAAAAAAACTTCACGACGTAAAAAAACTGACAAAAAAAATTCACGACAAAAAAAATTCATGACAAAAAAACTTCACGACAAAAAAAAAACTTCGACAAAAAAACTTCACGGCAAAAAAAAACTCACGACAAAAAAAAAACTTCACATTTCAACAGAGAACAAAATAACAGAAAAAAAAGACAATAAAGGAAGAATCTCAACATTAGAAGAAAATACAGACATACAATAATAAAACTTCCATGACAAAATATTCACTGGTTCACGGATCAGGATGTGGATTCGAGACGGATTCAGAAAAACACGACCATAATTTTTCGTTTTCCTTCTTCCAAAAGTGAATTCTTGACGTTACCGGTGCATTAAATAAGGAATTCTTTGTCGTATGGCGTTTTACAATTTCCTGGAACTCTAAAGGCGATAAACTAAGACAGATAAGACAAACAGACAGACGGACAAAGGTAGAGAGAGAGAGAGAGAGAGAGAGAGAGCGCGTGTGTCAGAGGTGAGAGAAGGCCACGGAGGGGAAAGAAGGGACTGGGAGAGTGAGGGAGAGCGACAAAGACCGAGGTAGCGAAGGAGTGAGGGGAAGGAAGAGGAGATTGTAGGTATTAATTGAGAGTTGAGGGGATGGGCAGAACACGAGGAGGGAAGAAGAGGGGAGAGGAGGAGAGAACTGCTGGAGCCTACATGTACTGAGAGAGAGAGAGAAAGAGAGAGAGAGAGTTCAGAGGGGAGACATGGAATGAAAGGCTGACTGAGGGGAGAAAGAGAGAGGAAGAGGGAAAGGGAGAGAGGGAGGGGAAAAAGGGGTGGAGAGAAGCAAAATCACTTCCTCCTTCACCGCGACATAAGTGGAGGGAAGAGAGAAGGAAGGAGAGGGAAAGACGCCCCCTTCCTTCCCTCCCTCCCCTATTCTCTCCCCCCATCACCCCATCTTGCGTCCCTCATACCTCAGGGGTCACAAACCTCACCCCTCCCCACCAACAAGACCCCTCCCCCGGTCCCCTTCGGTAATTAGATACACAGAGGTGAAAAGTCGTTCCCAGCGCCTCATTCCCCCTTCTCCCACCCCCCCTACGATCACCCCTCCTAATTAGCTCGTCTCTCATTGGTTGGCGGTTAATGTACTGGAGCCAATCATGTGCTCTCTCTCTCTCTCTCTCTCTCTCTCTCTCTCTCTCTCTCTCTCTCTCTCTCTCTCTCTCTCTCTCTCTCTCTCTCTCTCTCTCTCTCTCTCTCTCTCTCTCTCTCTCTGTTCAGGTATTTCAGGTGTTTATTACTACACTGATTACGAAAATGCTCATTGTTTATTTTTTCTTCTTTTTAATAGGTTCTGCTTTTCCTGGTGTTCTGTTGCTCAAGTGTTACGATGACGTGCGACTTTCGACCTTATTTTCGTTGTATGACTGTCTAATGCTACGTTTCCTAACACCTGTGCTGCTGCTATATACTTTTTTTCTGACACTGTAATTGGAACTCCCCCTCTGCTTCTGTATTTACAACTTCCTATGACTTCATTTCATTTAAGGAGATTTCAAGACATTTATCTCTTTATTTCGGCTAACTCTTTCGGGCATGCAAGGGGGCTGGCAACTGAGTGGGCCTTTTTCTTTTTTCTTTCTTTCTTTTCGCTCCTCTTGGCCAGATTTTTCCTCTCACATAAAAAATTAATAAAGAAAGAAAGCACGTGATTGTAGTCCGGAATCTCTGCACTCATCCAGTTTCTCAAGGAAGGGCGGAAGCAGGGCAGTGTTGGTTCCAATATACTGATCTCTTCTTCCTGGACGGGCATTCTAGTGTTAGTTGTGGAGGGAAGCTACGGGAGGGAAATGGAATATAAGTTTAAAGCCTTTAGTTGCAGTAGTAGTGGTGGTGGTAAGAGTAAGAGCGACAAATAGTACTACGTCTAGAAATAAAACTATAATTTCTGAGCTGCGAATAAAAAAAAAAATAGTTACAGATTATTGGAATGAACTCAGCAATCAGGCTGTTAGTGCTGAGTGCTGAGTGAATAGGGAGCTTTTAGAAAAATGTATGTATTTATGAATAGGAATGATAGGTCGATATAAGTAGGCACCTCTTATACAGGCAGTGCCACGTGTCACTTTGGTGGCTTTCCTGCATCTTTCCTCCTTTCACAGTACACTTTTGGTCCTCTTTTCGTGATAAACCGTGGAACTCGCTACTTGATGTTTTGAAATCTTGAAACTGTTCCATCTATCGCCCTGTTCCACTCCTACAGATCCTGTCTTAACCACTTCAATACTTGGGCTAATTTCTATCTTGAGATTTGTTTACGATTAGATCATTTTACTGACATTAAGAAGGGTCTACGGAGATCAGAAAATTAATGGCCACAGTCTTCAGTATTTCAATCCCCCACATGAGTTTCTGAAGCTGTATAAAATCATCAAACAGTAACTAGAATAAATATGGAAACGCGTTATGGTACTGAAGGGGTTAACCAGTAATGTTTGGAGGTACAGGTCTAAGTAGATCCAACGAGCTGAAAATAGAGAATCTCACAGTCGCTTATTTCAATGGAGAAGCAATACATTTTTCGCCGTTCCTATAGAGTGAGGGATGAGCTTCAATTACGAGTCTCCTTTTGTTTCTATCTCATGCATCTTCCACTGTGACTCCCATCCTCTGCATTTCTGATAACTATATCTTTAATCCCACTATTTGTCTTCCCTTTGCTCTTCTTCTCTCAACTTGTTTACCTTTTATTTCTTATCTTTTAATCTGTTCCTTGTCTTTCTTTCTTACTGTGACCAAACTATCGCATTTTTTTTATTTCTTCTACTGCGTTTCACTTCTCTCCTTCCTACCTCTCTCTAAAAGCAGCAATAAATCACCAGAAAAGATGAACCACTTGTAACACGTATTCAGTTCCTCGCAATGTTAACCCAGCCTGCTTCACACTCACAAAATCAACTTACACTCTATACCTCCTTGCTGATATTTTTAGGTACAAGGCGAGTTAATTTGTGGTGTGTTCAGCTTATCGCCTCTCATTACTGGCCACACCTGCGTAGTGACGTAGGCTCTCCTCCTACGCCCACACCTGCCTTGACCCTGATCACCTGTCCCAAAACAGCAATAGGTACATTTTCAGCTGTTACGCTTCCTACGTCAGAGCACACACACACACACAAACACACACACACACACACACACACACACACACACACACACACACACACACACACACACACACACACACACACACACACACACACACACACACACACACAGACACACACGCGCGCACAGAGAGAGAGAGAAAGAGAGTCAGCTTTTCTCCACGTCATCACAGTAGAGTCTTTTGTTACTGTTGCGTCATTGTCTTGATAACTTTCCTCACATTCATCTTGTTTTTTTCTCATCCTTGTTATTTATTCCATCCTTGGTGCTCACGGCAACAGAAGCCACTCGTTGCTGGTTTTCTTTCTTATTTCTCCATTAATTTCCTTTGTCTCCACAGCAACAAAACCAGCGTCTTGTTTTTCATATTTTCCTGTTCAATAGCGTTTCCTCGGCATCCTCCGTCGTATAGACTCACCCACACTCTCCACGAAGTCCGTTTTTCCGCTGATATTCCTTTGCAGGTTTAATATTTCCCTTGCTTCTTGATTTACTGAGAATTTAACCCCTTGAGTACCATGACGCGTTTACATATTCGTTCTGGTTACTATTTGGTGACTTTTTACACCTTCGGAAACATATAAACATAAAATAGTGAAGACAGTAGCCATCAATCTTCTGACATCCATAGACCCTTACTAATGTCAATAAAATGGTCTAATCGTACACAAATCTCAAGGTATAAATGTTTCCCAGTATTGAAAGGGTTAACAATGGATTACCTGTGGGATAACAACAGCGAGGCTTTTTCCTGACTTAAACAACCACTTAGATTTCACTGTAACTCACATTAGCCCTAGGAGAAGCAAAACGAACGTACCACACAATACAAAGCTGTTATCTTGTTCCTTCAGCGCTCCCCGTCCTCACAGTACAATGTATTACTTCCATCTGATTTAATCTGTTTCAGTGAAGCGCCATTACACGGGAAGGATACACAGAGAGAGAGAGAGAGAGAGAGAGAGAGAGAGAGAGAGAGGTGGGAAGGGGGGCGGAGGGAGAGAAGCTTTCAGGAATGGGGTGCACGATCCTGGGTAAAGGTGAATGCCCTGCCACCGAAGACACTTGTGTTCTGAAGTCACTCAAGGCCAACGCAGGTTTATGTATAACGTAAAGTCGTGGCCAGAAGTAAAATAACATCTAGCTCTCCTTCTCCTCTATTTTCAGTATAGTTTTCCTCTTATTGTATCATTGTGCTCATTTTTCCCCTCTTTATTCTCCCCGTTGGTATTCTGAAACTTTCTACCTTCTACAACATAATTTTTTTTCATATTCTTTTCTTCTGCTCCATTTTTCCTTCCTCCTACACCTCCGTCCGTATTCTAAAACTCTCCATCCTACTCTCACTTCTCTTTTTTCCACTGTTTTTGTAAGTTTTCTTCCTCGATATTAAGTCAATTCTATTAAAAATTACACTCATTTTTGGGCATTGTAATGTTTGTGAGTGAAATAAAAACGTGTCAGTGGTTAGCGATTAATGAAAGATGTGTCTAGAATCAGTGAAAAGGTTAAAAACCATTGCATTTAGAATAGATAACTCTACAAACCTTGACAATTGATGTGTTTTACCAGATCGTGGGATTCAGGTTAAGAAAAAAATATACTTACAACAGTAAAAGAGAGGTAAATATAGACACCCTTACACACAGCATTCAAAATAGATAACTTTACAAACCTTGACAATTGAGGTATTTTTTAACAGATCATAGTGCTCGGATTAGAAAAAATATATACTCGTAATGTTTGAGACAGTGGAGGTGAGGTACGTTACAAGAGCTACGACCACAAATATACTTTGGACTTAATACATGGCAAGTAGGCGGCGAGATACAGTTTTTTTTATTATTAGTCTTTGTGGGAGGTTGTGAGAGTGTTTTCGTCACACACGTAACCCTGGACTGACGTGACGCAGGTTTTGGATGGACAGATGGAGCGAAGGAAGACAGGTATATGAAAAAGATTAGAGCAAATATAGTGGAGGAAGTGAGTTACATAGAAGAAAATAATAAAAACCTTTAGAAATCTGCTGAGATAACAGGAGACCTAACCTAACCTAATTTAACCTGAATGTGCATAAGAAACTGTCAGAGAGTAACTGTGCACGAGGTAATGGATGAAGTATTTAGCCAGAAATTGTAATGGTTAGCTATAACAGATCTTTTCATTCAACTGTTAAGATAATGAATACAATTTTTTTTTTTTTTTATTTATTTTTTTTTTTTGAGAATTAATCAAGCATATATTGATGTCATTTTGTCCTGGTTTTTTTTTTCTTTCTTTTCCGTACAGATGACTAAGATAAACAATATTACTGATTAACCTAATATAAGCTAATATAACCTAAACTAACCTAATCTAACCATAAAACACACAAAAACAAACATATAAATGAGAAGAAACAGAAATAGATTAAAAAGTAAATAAAAGAGGATAAAAAACAAACCCTTCCGTCCACCTGCTCATCATACACAAACGTACCAAGAAAGAACCGGAACACAGAAGGAAGAGGAACCACCGCGACAGACGGACGACCTACCTTAACTTGACGCATCTTCACCACTTACATCACTCGCAGAACTGGAAGAAGCACTCGTGTGACCGCCCTTGACTCACTGTGCCGCTAGTATCTCCAAAACCTGCCTCGTAATACTCACCTGTCACTCATATTTCAGCTTTTTACCTTACCGCTGCTCAGTGCTTAGCCCTTACTTAATCATTCCCTCCCTGCCTACTGACTGACTTCCGTGGCGTCTTCTGCTTCTGCTCGCTTTCAATTGACTCCAGACACGTGATGTTGTTAAATTCAAGGTTGTCCCAGCGTGTTATGCATCGTGTCTTTGTCTGAGAACGGAAGTAATCGTCTTTTTTATCCGTATTTTTTTTTTCTAAGTCATGGGGTTCGTGTGTGTCTGAGTGTTCGTTTTAGCTTCCTTATATCGTGACTCTCTGGTTACTTAGCGGTGTTAGGAATGTCGGCTGCTTGTTACGGAAGGGCTAAGTGTCATCTCAGTGGTGGTTATTTTAAGAAGTCCTTTCACTCAATAAGGGAAGGATTAGACGTGGCATGAATGTGGAGTATTTTTGTAGTTCTTTGTATAGTAGTGAGTGTGTGTATGTGTATGTGCGACGCAGAATAGCAAAGAAAACGCGTAGTTATATCTTCCAACACACGCACACGCACACCTACACACACGGCGATCATTGAAGTCGTGTAAAGGTTAGACGTGAAGTAGAGCCAGAATCACAATACTGCCGCCACTAGTTTCCTCCTGTGATCCTCGCCCTGGCCTGGGACGCACCTCCGGCCTGACGCAGACTAATGTGACTTCGTGTCCTCGACTTAAGGGGGAAGATTGGGAGAGCAAAACAAAAAAGGAGGCAGCTCACGTGACAGTGCTTACCTCGCATTACCGAAGCGTCGCGCCCCAGCATTGGAGATGATATAAAGTCACACCTTTCCTTCTTATTTGCTGCTTGTTATTTGATTAAAAGGCAATGGTCAAGAGCACCAAAAACCTAGAAAAAAAAGGACCCACTTAGAATTTTCTGCTTTACACGTTCCATTTCTTTAATCTATGAATGCTTGCTAGACTAGAACGGTGCCCAGAAAGAAGGACTAGCTATAATCCACTTAGATGTTAGTGTGTCAAGGAGGCGGCCGAAATGGTTATCAAATTGAGCGTAGATATCTGAAAGTCTCGCTTCTGAAAGTGTTGAAGTCACAAGCTATCTGGTCCATCTGCCTCCTCTCAGTGGTGTTGCTATCCCATTCACGTGCCTCTCGTGACAATGCATACAGGAAAATTATTTAAGACACGTTTGAATGATATATGTTGCTGACTCTGTAACTTCTTTGTTCGTTAGTGATGCAGACGTCATAAGAGTATATTTAAAAAGACCTTTCGTGCCAAATAGAATATAAAGATTCTTAACTTTCATTAGTGGGTTAAAAAAAATTATCTCATTGTTATGGTGCATGTTTTTAGTTCATGGGAATAATTTGTTCTGTAACTTGGAGTCGTAGGCAGTGAAAGTGTGTTCTTGTGTTTTGTGATTGTCTTGTGTGTGTTTTGTTTCCTGGTCTGGTGAGGTAAAGGTGACGCACTGAGGCGCCCCTTGCCATTGCTTCCACCTCTCTCTCAAGGGGATCTGAATCTGTAAACATTCGAATCTTTTACTTATTGAACAATTTATAGATGAGCATTTCAACATTCTTTTTTCTTTCTATGATCAATTGAGTATGTGAAAATGTTACGACTATTTCAAAATCTTACTCATTACCAATTTCACTTTTTAATCTTTCACCAACAGACATTTGAATATTTTATAAACATATGAACACTTTTTCATCTCCATCTTATCCTTTTCTTTTACAATCTCTCTCTCTCTCTCTCTCTCTCTCTCTCTCTCTCTCTCTCTCTCTCTCTCTCTCTCTCTCTCTCTCTCTCTCTCTCTCTCTCTCTCTCTCTCTCTCTCTCTCTCTCTCTCTCTCTCTCTCTCTCTCTCTCTCTCTCTCTCTCTCTCTCTCTCTCTCTCCATATTATTAACCAAACCCTTCTTACATTTGAAACATTCATTTACCACCAGCACTTGCATATGATTCCTTCGGTGTTGGCCTTTTAAGAAACAGTACTAACCTTACTAGTTACCATTCCTCCTCCCACTTGCAACATCAGTCAAGGTTACATGATCACGACCTCACAGCGCAGGGCAGCGAGAGTCACACCAGCAAATCCCTCGGAACACAACAGGAAGTAAATAAAAATGTAGAAGTTGTATATTTTTGTTCCCTTTTTTGTATTTTCTTGGTCTCCAGGAAATGTTCAGTTGTGATATTTCCACGGTGATATTTTCTAATGACCTGCGTGGCTGCGGGCGTGGATGGAAGCAGCGAGGTGGGTGGACAGAGGAAAAGAGAGAGAGGAAGTGTGAGGATGATGCCCGGAAGGAGTGGAAGTGCAGGTGGTGGAAATACATGCTCGCAATGAATGCACATATTGTTTTGCTCTGAATGGAATAGAATGAAGTGAGCGGAGTGGTGAATGAATTGTGTACGAAGAGTTGAGATTAAACACTGCAGCGCAATGAATATACAGTAAATGTTTCCTTGTAGTGAATGAATAGAACATAGCACAGTGAGTTGTTTGAAGGAAAATTGTTGAGTTTAATAAGGATAGAGATGAATACAAAGGTTGATGCGTGCTTGAAAAGGAAAGCTTTGCCTGAAGGAGAGAAAAATGTCGAGTGGCATTAATTATCTTGAGTAGTAGGAAGCAACAGGTTGTGATAAGCGGAGGAAAAATTAAAAAAGGCGATGGTGAAGACAATACGAAAACAAAAATATATAAAATAACACCTTAATAAGCGACCGTAAATTAAAAAGAAACAAGAATAGAAGATAAAACACCATAAAGATCCATTTCCTTGCCTTGAATCAGTGAATAAGGAAGCTTTCAAGAATACACAAAGTAGAGGACCTAAAAAGTTATGGATATTAAACTCATACGAATAAATAAACAGTTTAGACAATAACTAATCATCAAACATTAGACAGGAGTGATGAAACAATAGAAAAAAAAATCTTAGAAAAAAAATAACAGAAAAATAAGCACG
Source organism: Portunus trituberculatus (assembly GCF_017591435.1). NCBI lineage: Eukaryota > Metazoa > Arthropoda > Malacostraca > Decapoda > Portunidae > Portunus > Portunus trituberculatus. The sequence continues at coordinate 3,343,938 of NC_059273.1, forward strand.
AATTATCAGTTTAAACTTAACCGACCATGAATTACGAAATGAAAGTGATGAGACAGAAATAAAAATGCAAATTCTAGGAAGGGAAACAAATCAGCTTGCCAGTGTTGATGCAGAGATAGACAACGACACAACACCAATCAAAAAGGTGCCTTGAGGTGATTACACTGTCACCTGTGCTTATATAATTTTTATGTAACACAGCTATGGATTGGAATAAACGTCCTTCCTGTGACATAACCCCGAAGGTCACACAGCCACGCAAAGGTCATCGGGTCACGCCTTCTCCCCTCCCTCTCCACCCCTCCTCCCAAGCAGGTGTAGCCAGATTAGAGTGCCTTCCTTCACCTGAAACTCAACTCTTATACGTCTTCTTCGTTCCATTAACTCATCCACGAGCCAGTGATGTTTTTTTTCTTCTTTTCTGCTTCTTTCTTTCTTTTCTTTCTCTTCTAGTTTTTCTTATTTCTTTCTTCTTCTTCACCCTTCCCATTCTTCTTCCTCTTCCTCTTCCTCTTCCTCTTCCTCTTCTTCTTTCCCTTCCTCCTTGCTTTCCTCCTCCTCCTCCTCTTGATATTGGAAGTACGGAATTATGAACGTGTTGTACTGCAAGATAATAACAAAAGAGAATGTATTTGAAGTGTATACTGACCATAGAGAGTTAAATGGACTTAATATTGAAGTTCAGAAGCAATAATAAGAGCACAGAAGTCTATGGTGAAGGCAGAAAATGGGTGATAATGCACGAAAATTAGAGAAATGTGGAATTCCAGTTTACAGAATGACAATAGTGAAAAAAAGCGTTCGAATAATAAAAATAACAAAGGAGAGCTTAGAAAATGTTAATGGAAACAGGGAATAAATAAACAAGCACAGGAATTATAAAACCGTGGGATTTCAGGTTGCAGAATGACAACAGTGAAAAAGATCCGGTACTTGAAGTAAGTTTAGAGTTAGAGACACATTAGAAATCTACATTGGAGGAAAGGAACAAAAACAAAGACAGAATTATAAAAAAAAGAAGAAAAAAAACATGACAGTGCATAGTGAATACTGGCGAGAAGAATATTTAAATCTCAGTTTGCAGAATGACAACAGTGGAAAAAAAAAATGATATATATGAAGTAGAATAGACACTAGAAACTAACATTGGAGGCAAGAAACAACAAAACAAAGATACAGAACGTTAAAAACAATGGCAGTGCAGAATAAGTAGCGAAGAGGCGATCCTAGCAAAGAGTGGAATGACCTGTGACGCAATGAACATAAGAGTAATAGATGAGGACACTGAGGGAAACAGAGGAGTGAATGCAGGCCGCTTACTGAGGGAAAGGGGAGTGGTGGGCTCTGTAGGGGAACACAAAGGGCAGGGCGGCGTGACGCTAATGGCTAAATGAGATTTACGTGCTGGGAACCGCTCTGGGAACTTTATCTAGGGAGTTTTGCAAGAGTGTTTAGGCTGAGGCCCCAAGGTGAGACTCCAGGGTGATGCTCCAGGGTGACGCTAAAGGGTGAGGCTCCAGGGTGAGGGGTGTGTTCTCCCTGGTGCAGTGTTGGGGTGGTTGTCATTGCCGTGTTTGGATCTTTGTAGTAGAGGTAGACGTGATGGTTGTGGTGGTGATGGTGATGATGGTAGTAGTACCAACATTATAATGGTAATGATAATGATAATAATAATGATGATAATAATGATGATGATAATGATAATGATAATAATAATAATGATGATAATGATAATAATATTTTTTCCCACACTATCAGCTGTTTGTCTCACGTAAGCAGTGACACACGCACAAATTCATATGAAATAAAATGAAATTAACTGAAATATAAAAGAAATAAATCCTATCATGAGAATATTAAAAGAAAAAAAGAGAAAAAGGAAAAAAAGAAAACATGGAAGCGACAATTTCAAAAGAACTAAAAGGAAGAGCAATGACGCAATGAACTTTCCCGAACACTCACACACACACACACACACACACACACACACACACACACACACACACACACGAGTTATCCTTTATTTTATTTCCTGTCCGTTTTAACTTTTTTTTCTCTCTTTTTTGTGACATCCTCATTATGTAAAAAAAAAAAAACTCATTACTTACTGACTGGAACAATTACCACCACCACCACCACCACCACCACCATTACCGCACCCTTAATGAAGGTGTAAGACCCGGCTGTCCCAGAAACCGTGCACTGACCTACACTATGATTGGCCTGCGAGAGAGAGAGAGAGAGAGAGAGAGAGTACTTACTACTTTCTTTACGATGTCACAATAGATCTTATTTTCTTTCTCTCTCTCTCTCTCTCTCTCTCTCTCTCTCTCTCTCTCTCTCTCTCTCTCTCTCTCTCTCTCTCTCTCTCTCTCTCTCTCTCTCTCTCTCTCTCTCTCTCTCTCTCTCTCTCTCTCTCTCAACCCTCAATAACACACAGTCCCGAAATCTCCAACCTAGTTAGAGAGAGAGAGAGAGAGAGAGAGAAGAGAGAGAATGACTTGAGCCTCCAATCTTGCACACACCTACTCCTTATGTAACTTTTGTCTTCGTTTTCTTTTAATTCTTACCCCAACACGTAGATCACAGGGAGCGTTCACCTCTTGGGAGTGTTCACCTCGTCCTAGGCAGTGGTGGTGGTGGTGGTGGTGGTGGTGGTAATGGTGATGGATGGGCAGCCTTGCGTCGCCTCTCTACCGTGAAAAAAGTGTTTATGAGACGATCAAAAGGGAGGTGGTATTCTTGCAGTTTTTCATACCTACCCCACATTTTTTCGTGTGTAAAGGAGACTGATCGTTAATGGAAATATCAGAAGAGTGGAAAATATCTGGGTTTTTTTTTTTTTTTTTTTTTTTTTTTATTCCTCTTCGTTCAGTATGTAAATATAAGGTCGCCACCAATACTTGATTTACTTTAAGGGAATATTTTATAGACTCCATAACTTTAGTGTTTTGAAGTGTACCATACAGCTCGATACAATTTACTTAGCAGAACTCTGGTGTACCATCTGGTGTACCATAAAGATGCATTACTCAATAAGACTGAAGTGTACCATTGAAATATGCTATTGACCACCAGTTATGAGGACTGTATAAGTGCACCATTGATGTTTGAGTGCATGGTTTAAATTACTTACAAAACAGTACCATTAGAGTTTCAAAGTCAATGAATAAGCTATGTGCAGTGTACCATTAGGACTTTAATCATCTTACTTAAATATAATCATAGTGTATAGAAGTACCGTCCGAGTGTTTTTTTTTTTCTATCCTTGCGCTGAGAGACGAAACAATTAACAGCTTTATAAGCTTCTACAAGAAAATAAGAGATGAAAAGTAATACATGTTCTAAGTTCTTCGTAGTTCAAAGATTGGCCGTAGCTGCAGAACAAGTAAAGCTGTCTCAGAGTGACTCGTAATTAGAGAAAGGTGTACCATGTCGCAGTTACTGTACCGTAATGTTTCAATCCCATTACTTAACCACTTCAGTACCATGACACGTTTTCATTTTCATTCTGCCTACTATTTGGTGATTTCATACAGATTCAGAATCGCAAGGGGGAATTAAAATAGTGAATACTCTTACCATTAATCCTCTGACTTCCATAGACCCTTCCTAATGTCCAAATCATCTGCCGAAAACTCAAGGTAAAAAAAAACACGTCCCATAGACCCTTCCTAATGTCAATAAAATCGTGTAATCTGCTGAAAACTCAAGGTAAAAATACGTCCCAGTACTGAAGGGGTTAAGAATCCAGTGTAATGTACAGTGATTTTTTTTCTATAATGGAAGTGAGAAAAACTGACCAAGGGTAACAAAAACACGGTAACAAAGACGATTGAGCGAAAAGGCCCACAAAGATGCCAGTCCCGTTACTTTAGAAAATAAAGTGCATATACCACAGAGGCGTTAACTCCATTACTTAGGATTCAAGTACATACAAAAGAGGCTTCGATTCCATTACTCAAGACTAATAGGTGCACTATTACCATATAGTCTACCATATAGTTTTCAATCTCATTATATAAGTGTATGGAGTTTTCAGTACCATTACTTGAGTGAGTAGAGGTTCCTATACCATTAGCTTAGTGTAAAGAGGTTCCAATTTCATTGTCTTGGTGTACAGATGTTCCAACCGCATTATTTTGGTGTGCAGAGGTTCCAGTCTCATTATTTTGCTTAAAAGAGGTCCAATCCTATTATTTTGGTTTATAGAGGCTCCAATCACATTATTTTGCTGCGCAGAGGTTCCAATCCCATCTTTTTATATAGAAGTTCCAATCCTACTATTTAAACACAGAGAGGTTACAGTCCTATAACTTAAAGTGTATGGAGGTTTCAATCCTGTCACAGCCAAATAATTCAGGCGACACATCCTCCCCTCCCTCCTCCTCCTCCTCCTCCCGTTCAGGTGTGCGCATGTTCAGTACACCTGTAACAATGACGCAACTTTAATATTCGGGGGTGAAAAATATTGACTGAGTTTCCCGGTAGAGGGCGCGGAAGAGGCGGGTCACGTCCATACCGCGTCCACACCTGTCAGCAGTAGGCGTGGAGGAGGCGCTGCTGAAGATGCACATTCCTGTGTGTGTGTGTGTGTGTGTGTGTGTGTGTGTGTGTGTGTGTGTGTGTGTGTGTGTGTGTGTGTGTGTTTAGGAAGCAGATCAAACCGAAAGAGAGAGAGAGAGAGAGAGAGAGAGAAACGGACAGACAGACAGACAGGCACACACACACACACACACACACACACACACACACACACACACACACACACACAGAGAGAGAGAGAGAGAGAGAGAGATAGATAGATAGATAGATAGATAGATAGATAGATACATAGATAGATAGATAGATAGATAGATAGATAGATAGATAGATAAATATATATAGATAGATAGAGAAAAGCAAGAGAGAGAGAGACAGACAGACAGACAGAGACAGAGACAGAGAGAAAACAAAGACAGAAAAAAACACAAATTACAAACAAGAACACAACAGAAACACAAAATCCAATACTGAAATGCGACACAGAAATTTGCATTATTAACCTTACCTTCCCCATATCCCACTCTCGCTCTCTCCCTTTCCCTCTCCCTCTCTCTGAAGCCCTATGACGTATCCATGACGTCATTTGGCTCACTACGTCAATATATCCCAAGTCTTAAAGCTGCACTGAGAGACAGCAGCGCGCCCCTTCGAATGGCCCACTACCCCCGAAATGAAGCGAGAGAAGGGGGGCGGCGGGGCGACTTGGGGACGGGGGGAGCGAAGAGAGGGCGTGTATAGGAACTTGGGGGCGTGAGTTTGTGTGTGTTAACCATCGTGTTGGTGGCAGAGGAGGAGGTGACGTGGTGTGTGTGTGTGTGTGTGTGTGTGTGTGTGTGTGTGTGTGTGTGTGTGTGTGTGTGTGTGTGTTTGTGTGAGTTGGGTAAAGGTGGATTATGTGAGGTAACTAGATTTGGAGAGAGAGAGAGAGAGAGAGAGAGAGAGAGAGAGAGAGAGAGAGAGAGAGAGAGAGAGTAAATGCATAAGAAAAACTTAGACGTGCTGACATATTATATTACGAAAGAGTAAGTAATCTCTCTCTCTCTCTCTCTCTCTCTCTCTCTCTCTCTCTCTCTCTCTCTCTCTCTCTCTCTCTCTCTCTCTCTCTCTCTCTCTCTCTCTCTCTCTCTCTCTCTCTCTCTCTCTAACAGACAGACGTGCATGTAAGGGAGGAAGGTGAGGGAGAGGGGGGAAGGGTCAGGAGACAGGAGATAGGGAGAGCAAAGAGCAGGGAGGGGAGGAGGAGGAGGAGGAGGAGGAGGAGGAGGAGGAGGAGGAGGAGGAGCATTATAACTGTATTATCATCCTCATCATGCTTCTCATCCGTGACCTGCATTTTTATTATATTGTTTTCCTCCTCCGCCTCCTCCTCCTCCTCCTCCTCCTCCTCCTCCTCCTCCTCCTCCTCCTCCTCCTCCTCCTCCTCCTCCTCCTCCTCCTCCTCCTCCTTCCTCTTCTTACATCTAAAGTATACGTCACCTTGTCTCTCAACTGCTTGAAGGAGAGCGAGAGAGAGAGAGA
>NC_059273.1:3355000-3380000 GCF_017591435.1 Portunus trituberculatus
GAAAACTCGTCCTGATACTGAAAAGATTGAGAGTTCCGTGTTCTCATTTCTCAAACTGAAATGAGGCAAAATTATCGACTTCCTTTTGTATTCGTAAACCTCACTAATGGAACAGTTTAGGAAGAAAAAAGCGAGTAATTTGAACTGCTTGCGTCTGACTAAGAGTTATGAGGTGATGTCCCACGCGTGTCCATGAACAAAATGATTCACTCCATTCTGTATTGGTGAGCTGTGCCTGCAACGGTGAGTAAACGCTCCTCCGTGTGTGTTCGTGGCGCGGTGTGATTTGCTTCTCAGAAAATACCGCTAATTTCTGCCTCCACTCTCTCGTTTCAGCGTTACATGTGTTTTCGTTAAATTATGTACGTAACTCGTATCTTATTCTCTTAATATATGTAAGTAGATCCTCATCCCTTTTTTTATACTTTCCGTCCTCTCCTAGTTTTATTTTGTTTCTTTTATTCTTTTACCGAGAAAGTAGCGATAATTTTGCTTCCACTCTCTCCTTTTAGCATTACATGTTTTTTTTTTTACGTAATTCTTATCTAGTTATCTTAATATACACGGATATTTTCATCATCCCTTGTTTTCTTTATATTTTTTCGTCCTTTCCTATTTCTATTTCGTTTCTTTCACTCTTACTTTTCTTTTCATATATATTTTTTCTATTCATTCGCTCGTCACTTCTCCTTATCTCCCTTAAACATTTCGTTTACTCCATTCTTCTTTCATTTCCTCGCCCACGTCCACGTCATTTAGGAGATACAAGACCTTGCTCTCTTTTTCGCTCAATAAAAGCAGTAATATTTTCCTGTACCCTGATATTACTTGTACCCTTCCTCACGGCTTCTTATTCTGCTCTTTCCTATTTGAAGTGCTATGATCTATTTCTGTCTTCTGAATTTGCTCGTATTCTTTATTATTCTTTATCTTTTCCCTCCATTCCAGTAGCCACGTCAGCATCATGGTTCCTGTAGTTGTGTTATGTCCCATTCTTCTCCTTCGCATCCATAGTATTTGTTTTGATGTTCTTCCTATGTGGTAAATTTGTTCTTGTGTTCTTGTGTTGTCATCATTCTTCTCTGCTTTTTCATTCATTTTTCACATTATGATCTCCAGTTATCATTTCCTTCCTACCCATAATGCTTGTGTTCTGGTGGTTTTTTTCGTTATTCAAAGTGTTAAAATACTTTCTTTCTTTTTTCTTGTCGTTTTCTTTTAATTTTCTTTCGTTCGTCTTTCATATCACGATCTACAGATTTCTTCTTCCTATTCGTTGTGTTTGTGTTCTGAGGTTTTTTTTTTTTTTTCCTATTCAAAATGTTAAAGTACGTTGTTGTGCTTTTTTGTTATCATCTTTCTCTCTTCTTTCATCCTCTTTCATATTACGATCTTCATTTCTCCTCTGCTTCTTATCCCTAGTGCTTCTCATGTCATTTCTCATCCTTTCTCTTCCTCATTTCTCTATTTCTTCACCTATAGTATGATTTGCGGCTCTATTTCTTCATTTCATTCTTTCTCTTCCTCATTTCTCTCCATCTTTTCACCTATAGCATAATTTTTTTCTCTTCTTCATTTATCTTTATCTCTTAGTTTGTAGTATAATTTCCATCTCACCCTTTTTTTCCTCATTTCTCTCCATTTCTTCACCTATAGTACAATTTCCATCGCTTCCTTTTTCCTCTTCATTTCTCTCCATAATTTCCAACGCTTCCTCTCTCTTTCTCATTTCTCTCTATTTCTTCGCCTATGATATGATTTCCAACGCTTTCCTTCTCTTCATTTCTCGCCATTTCTTCGCGTATAGTATGATATCTACCTCGCCTTTCCTCCATTGACAGTGGGCGGCACACAATGACGTCAGTTTGTCCCTCGATCCATAAAAGGGTAATTATTTTTGCAGGTGATTCCATAAAAGAAATTACCAAAGTTTCAAGATTCTTTTTTTTTTCCTTGACATAATCCAGGTCATCAAGCCAATTAACCGCAAAATTTGAGGACCGCTGTTTTTTTTTTTTTTTCTCTCAGTAATTAAAATAGTGTTGTTAGCGGGATCTTAATTACTTGAGGCCTGACTGTGGCTAAATATAATGAAAAAAAAAAAACTGGAAAAAAATTAAACTAAGTGGAAATTTAAGTATATTTTCCTATGTTTATTTTCTTTTAAGTGCATATTGAGCAGTGTTATGAGAGAGAGAGAGAGAGAGAGAGAAACATGACAAGAATCTCAGACACTCCCCACTTTCTTTTTTTATCTTTAAAACGACTGTGTGTGTGTGTGTGTGTGTGTGTGTGTGTGTGTGTGTGTGTGTGTGTGTGTGTGTGTGTGTGTGTGTGTGTGTGTGCGTGCGTCCTTGTCCTTGTCCTTGTTTACACTATTCCTCTTTCATCATCACTGTCTTCCTTCCTTCATCCTTCCCTATCCGTGTCCTTCATTATTTTTATCCCTCCCTCTCACACCATCATCATCACCCTCTATTTATTACGTCTCTCTTTATCCATCCTATTCCTTCTTCTCTCTCTCTCTCTCTCTCTCTCTCTCTCTCTCTCTCTCTCTCTCTCTCTCTCTCTCTCTCTCTCTCTCTCTCTCTGATTACGTAAGTCACACCTGAAATACTCCCACGCATACACCTGTGACCCTTGTCTCTCTAACTAGCACACCTGTCACTAATTAATGTGTCCCTTTAGTCAAGTGTACCTTTGTAGTGCTTCCCTTTTCATCCTAATTTGTTTATCTTGTCCATATTTCTCCTCTTTTTTTCTCTTTTTTCCTTTTTTTTTTTGCGTTTCGTTAGTTTAGCATTCTTGTTTCTCGGTTTTATTAGTTTTCTTTTATTTCTCTTCTTTTTTCCCCTTTGCATTTCTTTTTTCTTTTTGTTCTATATTTTTTCTATTTTTGTCTATTTTTCCTGTTTTTGTCTCACTTTTTCCATTTTTCTCCTTTTTTTTGCCTCATTCTCTCTCTTTCTCCGTTACTCTCTCCATTTTTTTCTTCTCTTTTCATTTTCTTTCTCTTTTCCACTTCTTTACTTTTATTTTTATCTTTCCTCTCTTTTCCTTGGTGTCTCCCATTTCCTTCTTTTGCTCATTCTCCCTCTCATCCTTTTTTTTTCCTCCTCCTTCTTAATTCTCTATTTTTTCCTCTTTTTCCCTTTTGATTTACTAAATAAATAATCACTTTCCTCCTTCATTTTGTACTTTTCCTCTTCCCTATCTCATTTTCTTCATCATTTTACCCTTTATCCTCAAATATTTTCCACGATTCTCCTTTTAATCCCTTTCATTCTGTACTATACAAGCTCTTTCCTCTTTTCTATCCTTTTTTTCTCACCTTTACACCTTCCCTTTTTCATTCCTTTTATCGCCCCATGCCATCATTCTCCCCTCCCTCGCTTCCTTTCATCACTTAGCGTCTCTCTATGGTCCATTTACTACGACTATTCCTTGTCCACCACCCCCACTTTTTCCTTTAACCTGCGAGAGAGCACCTGGCCGGATTCCACGCCGCCACACCTTTATGACGTGGTGCTGACGTAAGTGTGACGTGGCTATGACGCCTTTGGGCCACGTCGATATGAGACCAGCTGGAATATGCACCACCAAACTGATTATCGAGCTGTGTCGTGGAAATTTCGTTATGGTGTGAGTTTGTTTGTTGGATGTTGGATGTTGGAGTGGTTCTTTTTCTTTGTGCTTTGTTGTTGTTGGGTGGTGGTGGTGGTGGTTTGTGGTGGGTGGTGGATGGGGTTGGTTGGTGTTTATTTTTTTTTTTTTTCGTTTTTTTATGAATCTATTTGTTGTTTTCGTTTTCCTTTTTTACTGTGTGTGTGTGTGTGTTTCTCTTTTCTTTTCTCGTATTTTCTCTTCTCTATACTCCTCGTTTCTCCTACCTCCTTTTCTCTTCTCTTGTCTCTTTTTGTGCAGTAATTTCACACTTTTCTTTCTTTTATCCCTTATGTCTTCCCCATTTCCTTCACTATGTCCATCTCACTACCTGCATATCAACTCGTTACATTCTTCCCATCACTCACTGCTTCACTCATCATCCATTTATTTGGTCACTTCTTATTCACTTCATTACCTTCCTCCCCTTTACTGAATGCCTCACTGATCAAGCTCCCCTTTTTTGGTTCCTTGTTCACTTATTCAGTCCTCGGAAACCTGTTATGAGTAATGTCAGAAGTCAAGAACCCATTACACGTTGCAGTCGTGGGTGGAGGTAAGGCAAGATTGTAAAAGTGAGGAGTTTATTGGGAGGAAGTAGCGAGTTGATTGTAAAAGTTTTGTTGGGCGAGAATATTGAGTGATTTTAAAGGGATTGGGTTCAGTATACACAGCGTAAATATATTTTTCTTCAACGTCGTTCTTTTTCAAATGTTCGTTCTTCGTTTACTGATGTGCGCTCATTTATTCATGTATTCGTGTGTTTATTTTATTCATACAGTTTGACGTTGAAACAGGTGCAGGAGGAATATATAATGGTAGAAATGTTCCATAATGCACTTTTCAACACACACACACACACACACACACACACACACACACACACACACACACACACACACACACACACACACGTAAGCAAAAAGTGCCTTTACATAACACACTGAATAATGCAACAAGCCACCGTCTTACACACCGTTCTCTTCCTCCTCCTCGCGTATCTACTACCTTACTCTACCTTCCTCTCATCTCTAAATACGGCCACCGCCACTCACACTACCAGGAACAAGCACTCCCTCCCAACCAAGTAGGAAACTAATAGTACGTGGAAATCATGAATCTTCAACCAATATTGATGAAACAAACCAAATGATAGATGCTTCCCTTCTCGTCCTGCCCTCGCTCCGTCGCTCCCTCACTCCCTGCACCCGCTAGGCTCGCCTCCCTGACCCATATTTACTGGAACGTAAACAAGACGAGGTGAAGGAGTGACGGAGAGCAGAAGTGAGCCGTGAGGAGTGCATGGAGTGATGGATGGATAGATAGACAGAAACAGATGCATAAATAGATAGATATATACATACATACAAACATGCATGCATACATAGATAGATAAATTGAAGAACAGATAGACAGATAGATTAATTGATAGATAGATAGATACTTTGATAAATAGGTAGGTAGATGGAGAGATAGTTAATTAGCTTCATTATTAAACTCTCATTTCTTATGTAAGGAAGAAATCTGGCTAAGGGTAATAGAACCGACTAAACAAAAAGAGCTACTTAGTTACCAGTCCCCGAGCAGGTCAGAGATACGCGTGTTTGCTAATAGATAAATAAACAGATAGAAAGACGGAAAAACAAGCATAAATAACCCACACAAAACAGGAAAAAGCACATCACAGAACCCAAAAGTGACACAAACACCAACAAGCCGAACACTCACGATCCATTAGAGAGAGACACGTCAACATGAGACAGCGGGCCATAAGAGGCGTCGGAGTAACCTGGGACACGAGCAAGCGAATGAAGAATTAAGCAGATGTTAATTCCCAGATGTGGTAACTCTTTCAATGGTGCTCAAGGTAATGGGAAGCCGAGTATTTGGGTCACTCGGGAATCATGTTTTCTCACCTGGCTGTCGTGTACAAGAGAGAGAGAGAGAGGGGGGGGAGGAGGAGGATGTGGTGAAGTGTCAATGTGTTTCAATCCGCGGTTCTTATTAAATTCTATCACTTCATCTCGATTTGACAGTCTGTATTGGACATTTCAGAGGTTTCCAATAGTGTTAGTGTGATTCTAGTGATATTTTAACTAAGATTTTGTCTTACACGTAAGAAAAACAGTCTTGAGAAAGCGTCTAATCAGCTTTGCGTTCCTTCAAGACGGTCCTAGTGAGGAGGAAATGGTGAAAAATACGAGTCTTTGTGTTTTTAGCCTCTGCAATGTAGTTAGTAATCATTGCTGTGAGTTCCTGGGTGGAAAAGTCCTTAGCAGTAAAGTAAGAGGTGGTTATGTAAAGTTTATCTCATATTTTGTTCCAGAGGCAATCATGTGTAATTGTTGTGATGTAGTGCAAGGTGAGGTGGAGGAATTACATAGATGAGGGAAAGTAAGAGAGATGTTAATGTAAAGTATTTTGTTCCTGGGGCAGTGTTTTGTAAATTACTATTATTAAGTGGAGCAAGGTGAAGTGAACGGACAATTGTAGGATAATTAGAGATGTTTATGTAGGATTAGTGCTTCCATTAGATATATCGTTCCCCACACGTACACTTCACAAGCAGTCCTTTGTAGCCAATTACTGTTATGAATGAGTCGGAAAGTGAGGTGAACAAATCCGTGGTGAGGCGGAAGATAATCGTGTAAGCTTGGTTTGTATTACTCAAGGCTTGTGTTTCTGAAGCACTCCTACGAAATTACTGATTGTTGTTTTGAACTATTAGAAGCAAGATGGATAACTGAACGAAAGGAGAAGTGATAACTGTTCTTTTTCACCATGAGAGTATTTGGAAATTTTTAATCCTAACTTTAACTAAAACAAATGTGACTAACAATAGTGTATAAATAGAATAACCACATATTCTTACTAGCTATTTTAAATCCTGGCCTTTACCTTTCCTTCCCATTTTATTTGTAGACTCCCATAACCAGAAATGTCGGGTAATTTTTATCGTTATTAAGCTCAGGTGCATTTTGAAGAGAGTCAAAAGGGATCATAGTTTGCAGCGCTTGTGTCTTATCTATTTAAGCACACAAGATGAGGTTATTGTGGTTTTCGAGAGTGCTTTCCTGATTCTAGTGGCATTGTAACAGGCATCTGCACACTAGGGAAACTCACCGTGACAGCCTGACAAACCATCTCGCTGGCCTTTCAAAACACGAATAGTCTTAAAATGAAGCTTTGGCGCATCTTTTCCCAATCACTAAACTCTCCTCTAACTTCTTATACTACCATTTTCAACACTATTGGCAAAAATTAACTATATATTTTTTTTATATATACCCTTCCTACTCATACTTGCTTATAAAAAAGTCCTTCCATCTCTCGTGATTGTGATTTTCTTTTTCACGCCACAGTAAGTTAAAAGTGGAAAGTTAACCCCCTTCAGTATTGTGGTGCTTTTTTACATTGAGTTATGTGCACGATTAGACCACTTCATTTACATTGGGAAGGGTCTATGGAGGTCAGAAGATTGATGGCCAGAGTCTTCACTATTTTAATCCCCACAAAAGTTTCTGAAGCTGTATAAAATCGCCAAATAGTAAGCAGAACGAATATGGAAACACGTCATGGTACTGAAAAGATTTAGCAGTTAAAAGTTAAAATAGAAAACTTGTGCTTCTTAAAGGCTATCCAGTAACATTAAACCTATCTAATGAAAATATAAACCAAGCATTCTCTAAGTAAGAAAAAAAAACAATTAATGAGATATAGGTAGGAAATGAAGCGTAACTGTAATGATACCAAAATTCAGAGCTTCACTGTAGGAAACTGAAGCCTTTATTAACATTTTCAGTATCATGACACGTTTTCATATCTACTTTATTTATTATTTGTTGATTTTATAACGCTTCAGAAACTTGTGTGGGGGATTAAAATAAGGAAAGACTGGCTATTAATCTTCTGACCTCCTTAAATAAACCCTTTCTAATGTGAATAAAATCGCCAGATCACTCCCAAAACTCAAAGTAAAAATGCGTCCCAGTACAGAAAGGGTTAACACTGCATCCATTCCTTATGTTTAAATGTCTTCCTGTAACTTTCTCTGTCTCTCTTTGTCACCTCTATAACTCCTTCCCATAAGCCATCTGTGTAATGTAATGACTCTCTCTCTCTCTCTCTCTCTCTCTCTCTCTCTCTCTCTCTCTCTCTCTCTCTCTCTCTCTCTCTCTCTCTCTCTCTCTCTCTCTCTCTCTCTCTCTCTCTTTTGCGACCTTCTCCTCTTCTCCCTTCCGTCACTTACCAGCTCTCCCTCTTGACTTCTCCTCTCCCAACTCTCCCTCATGACCCCTTTCCCCTCACCTCCTCACCTGTCTCCCCTCGTCTGCTTTTACTCAGGTAACAGCCCTCAGACAACCCACTTGAGAGAGAGAGAGAGAGAGAGAGAGAGAGAGAGAGAGAGAGAGTGAGTTGAGTAAAAGCCAGAATAAATTATGAAGATACAAAAATTAGTTAAGTTTTCAGACATAATTACTTTTAAGTGTATGTATGTATGATATTTTGGCTTATATGTATGCATGTATGTTTGTATGTATGTATGAGCACTGATTAGATTTATAATTCTCTCTCTCTCTCTCTCTCTCTCTCTCTCTCTCTCTCTCTCTCTCTCTCTCTCTCTCTCTCTCTCTCTCTCTCTCTCTCTCTCTCTCTCTCTCTCTCTCTCTCTCTCTCACACACACACACACACACACACACACACACACACACACACACACAGGTAATAAATTGTACAACTTTGCTCGAATGGACGAATTTCTGTGTTTCGAGAACACATCTCGTTTCACTTCTTCCAGGAAAGGCAAACACACACACACACACACACACACACACACACACACACACACACACACACACACACACACACACACACACACACACACACACACACACACACACACACACACGTTTGTTTACACGTGTGCGCAGGTGGCTCGCTCACACACTCGTAAACACATCCAGCGAGATTGCTTAGCCTTGCGCCGCTACGTGGGTGGCTGAGGAAGAGCTGGAGGAGGAGGAGGAGGAGGAGGAGGAGGAGGATAAAAGAGGTAAAGAAGGGAAGTGAAGGACGAGAAATGTAAGGGCACTACCAAGACAAACAATTATAATGAACTGTTTCAAAAGATGAGTGATGATGATAATGGTGATGATGTTGCTCATGATGATGATGATGGTATGTAGTAGTAGTAGTAGTAGTAGTAGTAGTGAGTAGTAGTAGTAGTCGTAGAAATAGATTTAGTTGTAGTAGTACTATCAGATAATAATAATAATAATGATAATAATAATAATAATAATAATAATAATGATAATAATGATAATAAAATACAGACGGACGGACAAACAGAACAACACACCATACACCCATGCATACAAACATTGCTTGGTAACTAAGCACTGATACGTAGAGAGAGGTAGAGAAAAGACAAAATAAAAAGAGAAATGGACACTCTTCTCGACTTTTAGTGAAGTAACCTTGAAATGTCCACTAAGAAAGACAAGCTCACACGATGCTCTTCTTTCCTCTTGTTACTTGCATTCAGAGTGAGAGGAAAAGATGAAACGGTGACGAGGGCAAGGTTATCAAGGAGGAGGAGGAGGAGGAGGAGGAGGAGGAGGAGGAGGAGGAGGAGGAGGGGGAGGGAGTAAGTAGTCAAGGAGAGGATGCAAAGTGGAAAGAAACATAATGATAATGAATAGAAAAGAGGCAAGGTTTGAAATATGTATGATGAAAGTAAAGAAAAGAAGGAGGACGACGAAAATAAAGAGAGGAGGAGAAAGGGGAAGAGGAAGAAGAAGAGAAAAAGGAAGAGGAATATATATATATATATATATATATATATATATATATATATATATATATATATATATATATATATATATATATATATATATATATATATATATGTGTGTGTGTGTGTGTGTGTGTGTGTGTGTGTGTGTGTGTGTGTGTGTGTGTGTGTATATATATATAAAAGAATTGAGTGAATATAATGATGAAAGGAAAAGGAGTTAGAGAAAGACTAAATTGAAGAAAAGAGGAAGACAACGATGAGAGAGAGAGAGAGAGAGAGAGAGAGAGAGAGAGAGAGAGAGAGAGAGAGAGAGAGAGAGAGAGAGAGAGAATGAGTGAGTGAGACAGACAGACAGACACACACAACACAGACAGACAGACACACTTTTCTCTTGTTATTGTTTTGTAAAGCACTGGAGAATCTTGCGCCATCACCACTCCACTGTCCCCCTCTCTCCTCCACTGACGCCCCCCCCTCCTACTTCACCAAACTTCTCTACCACCCACTTGTATCTACCCTCTCTCTCTCTCTCTCTCTCTCTCTCTCTCTCTCTCTCTCTCTCTCTCTCATAGTTATCATTTTTGTTCCATTTTCATTTTATTTCTCCTTTTATTTACTTCATTCACTTCAATCTAATCTTTGGAGTCATCGTTCTCTCTCTCTCTCTCTCTCTCTCTCTCTCTCTCTCTCTCTCTCTCTCTCTCTCTCTCTCTCTCTCTCTCTCTCTCTCTCTCTCTCTCTCTCTCTCTCTCTCTCTCATCAATTTTCATTACTAGTACTCTTGTAACTAATCCACCACCACCACCACCAACAACACCACAACCTGCACTACCACTACCACCACCACCACCACGTCACCATCGTCACCATCAGGAAAGTCACACGGTCTGCCACGTGTTCCTCCTTGAATGCTCACAAAACAACAATGGAGAGAAGGAAGGAAAGAAAATGGGAATAGAGATTTTGAAAGAGAAGTGAGAAATAATGAGACACTTCTTTGACATAGATTTTTTTCAAGCAATGGAAGGAGGAGGAGGAGGAGGAGGAGGAGGAGGAAAAAGAGTAGGAGAAGGATATAATGTGGGTGGATGTGAGAGTAGATGTGTGATAGTCATATGATGAGAGAGAGAGAGAGAGAGAGAGAGAGAGAGAGAGTACCCTGATCCACGAGAACCACAACAAAACACACCACAGTTTCTCTTTTGTTTCTCTAGAGGTTATTTTTCTCCCCACACTGTTCCTCCCTTACTCTGTTTACACCTTCCCATGTCTTTCTTCTCCTCCTCCTCCTCTTCTTCCTCCTCCTCCTCCTCCTCCTCCTCCTCCTCCTCCTCCTCCTCCTCCTCCTCCTCCTCCTCCTCCTCCTCCTCCTCTCCCCTCGACACGTGACTTCCTCCAGCGGTGCATCAAGTGAGGTGTTTGTTTCACGTCTGGTGACCTCTTAATCCTGTGACCTCTCCTCGTGTCACATCTGTTCTGGAGGTCCTTATATGCTGGGCCTTCTGACCTTGTTGCTTCAAGTCAGTTATATATATATATATATATATATATATATATATATATATATATATATATATATATATATATATATATATATATATATATATATATATATTTTTTTTTTTTTTTTTTTTTTTTTTTTTTTTTTGCTTTGATTTCTTCTTTTCATCCCTTTTTCTGTTTTATTTTTATTTTTATTATTCTTATTGATCTTATTTTTCTTATCATTATTATTGCCATTATTATTATTATTATTATTATTATTATTATTATTATTATTATTATTATTACTGTTATCATTATTATTATTATTATTATTTATTCTTTCTTTTCTTCGTATTTATTGATATTGCATACCGATTTATACATCTTTACATTATTTCTTGTATTTCCATTCCTATTCTTAGTTTCCATTTCTCTTCATAATTTGCGTTTTCCGAGTCGGTCATCTTTTCATTACCAACAAACACTATTTATTGATTGATTTAATTACATTTTTTCACTTTTCTAACTATCTATCTTTTCCTTCTAACCAAAGCTACTCTTTCTCATTCTCTCCCCTCTCTCTCTCTCTCTCTCTCTCTCAGATTCCCGTTCCCTCATCAGCTTCGACTTCACTCTGGTTCCATTTCCCCTGCACCGAATGACACCCAAAGCTCCTTCCCTTTTTCCCCTTCCTCTTGTGCTCACGAGGACAGCCACGTGACGAGCCTGCCCAGTAAATGTAAGAGTGACGCCAGGCAGAATCCACTATCCACAATGTCACATCAGTAATTAACTCTCTCTCTCTCTCTCTCTCTCTCTCTCTCTCTCTCTCTCTCTCTCTCTCTCTCTCTCTCTCTCTCTCTCTCTCTATCGTTCTAATTAAGCCATGGATGAGGGGAAAAGCTCTCACCACAACATAGATACTTCTTAATTTAGCTTCCCTCTCTCCCCTCACTCATTGACCTCTCCATCTGTCACTCTCTCTCTCTCTCTCTCTCTCTCTCTCTGTTCAAGTTTTTCCTTATTTTTTTCATTTTTCCAACTTTTAAATTCAGTTCTTCACATTATTTTCCAATTTCTTCCATTTTCTTTTTAGTATTCGCCTGTTTTTTTTTTATAATGATTTAATCTTCGTTCTTTTTCGTTTATCCTTTTTTTTCTTTGCTTTCGCTTCTACATGTGTTTTTTTTTTTAATGGTTTCGTTTTTTATATTTTCTTTTATCTTGGTTCTTGATTTTTTTCTTTTTTTTTTTCTATCTACCTTTGTATGTTTGTCTTTTTGTCTGTATGTATGTGTGTCGGTCGGTCAGTGAATCTGTCTCTCTCTCTCTCTCTCTCTCTCTCTCTCTCTCTCTCTCTCTCTCTCTCTCTCTCTCTCTCTCTCTCTCTCTCATCAAAAATAAGACTCCCAGTAACGTCCATTCAGTATTTCCATCCTCCCTCTGTCTTCTCACGTGTCGTCTTGCACCAAAATATTCTTAGCAGTTCCACACACGCTCCGCCTCTGCTGACATGAAAGAGTTGACCGTGTTAAGCTGCCTGGAGACACCGGGGAATATGAGTATACAAGGTGTCTCTCGGCAGATTTGTCCTCAGATTTAATTTAAGGCGTTATTCTTAGTCGGAAATGTTCTGTGGTTGAATGTTCCGTGTTTGGTGGTGGTTGGGGTAGGGGTGGTGGTGGTGGTGGTGTTGGTGGTAGTAGTGGTGGTAATGGTGATCCTTGTGTTGTTCTTTTTCTTCTCCTTCTAGTTCAAGCGTGCGTACCTACCAGCCTATGTACATAATGGCACACACACACACAAACACACACACACACACACACACACACACACACACACACACACACACACACACACACACACAACATAATGAATTAAAGACTTGCGCTGCATAGATTAAGATTTAAGTTCATTTTCGGTCACCAGCTCCAACAAGACGCCACCATCACACACACACACACACACACACACACACACACACACACACACACACACACACACACACACACACACACACACACACACACACACACACACACACACACACACACACACACACACACACACACAGTATACTGCCGACCGATCACCCGAGGAAAAAGAATGTGGCGGAAAGTGGTCACGTGTATTTGTGTGGGAAACAACACTTGGTCCGCCTCGTGATGCTTGCCATTGACCTGGGAATGGGGGAACGAGAGGCTGGCTAACCTAACCTAACCTCACCTCACACCCACCTAACCAAACCTAACCTCTCCTAACCTCACCTAACCAAACCTAACCTCTCCTAACCTAACCCAACTTAACATCACCTAACCTAACCTTACTTAACTTCACCTAACTTAACCTAACCTAACCTAACTTGATGGCTCATTGGCTTGGCTGAGAGTGGTGTGGGGACAAGGTTATGAACTGAGGGAGGGAAGGGAGAGAGGGAAGCCACACACACATACATACGCACATACACTTCAGAGAGAGAGAGAGAGAGAGACTAATGGAACGGAGGAAGATTGAGGAACTGGAGAGACGTGTGGTGAGGTTGGAGGGAAAGTGAAGGCAAGAAGAAAAAAAAGAAAGAAGAGGGGGAAAAAAGAGGAACTACAGAGAAAAAAGAGTGAAGAGGAAAAAAAGTGGAGGAAAAAGATGGCTTAGAGAGAAAGAAGAGGAAAAAAGAGAACCTAGAGAGAAAAAGGAAGGAAGAAGAGAGGAAGAAGAAGGCCTTATACCATCAAGGAAGACGCGGGAGGAGGGAGTGGCTGAGTGTTAAAACTTGAACCAGAAGTTAAAGGGAGCGACCCATGCGGCGTGGGAGGAGAGGAGAAAAGAATGAGGAAAGAAGGAGGGGGAGGAGGAAATGTTCAGGTGTGTGTTGGAGGGAAAATAACACCCACTGCTCGACTCTCCTTTCTTCCGCGTTCACGAGTGTTTTGTTGCTGCACACTCGTTTTCACTTGTTTGTCTCACTTGATCTCTTGGTGGTGCGTGTGCGGTGGTGGTGGTGGTGGTGAGGCTGCACTTGAGTATGAAAGCACGTGTGTTGGTGTATTTGTGGTGTATGCATGTCTTCTTGTTTTTCTTTTTTTCTTTTGTTCTTCTTCTTTTGTTATTTTTGTGGTGGTATTGTTCTTGTTCGTCATTATTATCTTCACTTTCTTTTCTTTTTATATTTCATTTTTTTTTCTTCTTCTCGTACATCGTCATCTGCTGCTCCTCCTCCTTGTGTATCTCCTCCTTCTCCTCTTTCTCCTCTTCCTCCTCCTTCTCCTCTCTTCCTTTTAGTGATACTGATTACACGTATTCTTATTCCTTCTTCTCCTCCTCTTCCTTCTTATCCTCCCTTCTCCTTCAACTTCAATCTCACAAACTAGGAACAACAAAATCAACCACACTTATAAATAGAAAAATCACGAAACAAAATGAATAAAATCACTAACCAAACAAGAATAGACCGAGGTACACACACACACACACACACACACACACACACACACACACACACACACACACACACACACACACACACACACACACACACACACACAGAATAATGATATCACGGCGTCAATAAGCAAGGGACGTTATATTAGACGCACCTGTGACGTCACAAAAATTGGTCACGTTCACGCAATGACCGAGTTGTGTCTCCGTGGTGACATGATGCTTTGTTTTCTTATAATATGCTTTGACAGTATCTTATGGCTCTCTCTCTCTCTCTCTCTCTCTCTCTCTCTCTCTCTCTCTCTCTCTCTCTCTCTCTCTCTCTCTCTCTCTCTCTCTCTCTCTCTCTCTCTCTCTCTCTCTCTCTCTCTCTCTCTCTCTCTCTCTCTCTTTCTCTCTCTTTAAAACTTAATGCACATAACATACATATTTTACACGTAAGTATGTTTACAGTTGGAGCTGAGTTCGTGAGCTAAGAGCGTGCACTGGCATGTGACGCTCATTCTAAAGCTGCTCCCGGGGACGGCATTGTGAGCGAGGGTGTCATAAAACTGTCACTGTCAGTTGCGCACCTCCCTCGCCACTAATCAGCACTGTCATGTCAGGCACACGCACATCCCACGTCACTGTGTTTCACTGTCACTGTCAGGCATACTATTTTCCTCCACTGTCACTGTCAGGTGGATTGCAGGCTGGTGGACACTGCCATTTTATCACCTCTCTCTCTCTCTCTCTCTCTCTCTCTCTCTCTCTCTCTCTCTCTCTCTCTCTCTCTCTCTCTCTCTCTCTCTCTCTCTCTCTCTCTCTCTCTCTCTCTCTCTCTCTCTCTCTCTCTCTCTCTCTCTCTCTCTCTCTCTCTCTCTCTCTCTCTCTCGCTCCGAAACTCATCACTAAAGAGAGAGAAAAAAAGACACAAATGAAGCCAGACAATAAACAAAACCCACTACCACTTCATTGAAAAAAAAAAAAATAAATAAATAAAAGAATATAAAAAACACATTTCTACTTCGATGATTAACAAGACTTTCACATTACAAACAGGCTAAACTCTCTCCGAAGACGAACTGTTGAACTATTTGGCCTTTGAAAAGAGTCTGGTTGGGAGAGCAAACCGTGGCGTGACGTGGCTCGGAGACAGACGTGGCTTTGTGATGTACGGCGTTGTTAAGCGGTGTTAAGTGCCTCTGTTCCCTCTCAGCGGCCCTTTAGGTGTTAATTGCTTGTGTTGACTCGAGATGACGTCAGTTCTTATCGGCTGGAGAGGGAAAGAGCTGCGTGTGCTGATTAAGATACTGAGGAGATATTGGTAATGGTTGGTGGTGGTGGTGGTGGTGGTGGTGGCGGTGGTGGTGGTGTTGCTATGGGATGGTGTTGCTGTGGGAAGGGTTTTGGGATTTTTCTTGGTGGTGGTGGTGGTGGTGGTGTTGGTAGTGTTATTGTTGTTGTTCTTGTTATCATTAGAGGTAGTAGTAGTTGTTGTAGTAGTAGTAGTAGTAGTAGTAGTAGTAGTAGTAGTAGTAGTAGTAGTAGTAGTAGTAGTAGTAGTAGTAGTAGTAGTAGTAGTAGTAGTAGTAGTAGTAGTAGTAGTAGTAGTAGTAGTAGAAGTAGAAGAAAGAAGAAGAAGAAGAAGAAAAAAAAAAAGAATAGGTTGGATTCACGATGGTGGCGGTGGTGGTGGTAGTAGTGATGATAACATTATTTATTTTCATTATTTTCATCATTACTGTATTCGTAATATATTCAAGCTATTTATGTATTAATTTCTCATTTTCTATTCTTACACTCACAACCTTTACTCTTCACTTCTCAATTTGAACATTAGAAACCATATAATTTTTTTTCAGCATTCCACCACCACCACCACCACCACCACCACCACTCATAATACTAAAAACAAGAAAAGAAAAACAACAACAACTTTTTGCACATCTTTTCCTTGTTCCAACCGCCATTTGCCTTTACTCCCTCTTTCCTCCTCTTCATCCTCCTCCTCCTTCCTGCTGCGTGTGCTTCCCGTCCCCCTGCTGGCTTCTGTCGTTACTTCTTTATCATTATTAGGGTGATATCTGTTGTTACCGGTTTGATGACGTCAGGTAAGACAGATGTGTGGGGTGCTGATGATATGCTAATGCGCACAAATGACGCTGGAAGAGTTTGATTTATATTCTCTCTCTCTCTCTCTCTCTCTCTCTCTCTCTCTCTCTCTCTCTCTCTCTCTCTCTCTCTCTCTCTCTCTCTCTCTCTCTCTCTCTCTTGTTCTTTCGTTCTCTTTCTCTTCAGGTAAAGGAGGAAAACAGTGAAAAGGAGGATGAAGAAGGAGTAGGGAACATAGGTAGAGGAAAAGAGGAGGAGAAAGAATATGAAGGAGGAGGAGGAGGAGGAAAAGAAAAGAGAAAATATCGAAAAATGAGAACAAAAGTGAAAACGCGTCACTAAGAGAGAGAGAGAGAGAGAGAGAGAGAGAGAGAGAGAGAGAGAGAGAGATACAAATTACAAGTTTCTAAAGTAATAAAGACAAAAAAAAAATAGGAAAATGTAATATCGAACTTTTTTCCCTTCTTGTCTGTGTCTCCTCCCATTTTCTTTCTCCTTATATGGGCCAGAAAGAGGAAGGGGGGGACTGAAGATGAGGAAGAGGAGGGATGGCTATTATCGTCATTCCAGGAAGGGGCGGTTTTGTGAGGCGCAATATGTTTTTCTAGTGTTTTATTTTTGTTTCAGTAATAAGTGTTCTCATAATCCATTTTCCTTTATTTTATCCATCTATTTATCTTTCAATTTCCTATTTACCTTTCCTTCTGTTGATAAGTCTGTCGATCTATTTAAATTTCTCAATCTTCATTTTCTTGTTAATTTATTCATCTATCTTTTAACCTGTCTCTTCATATACCCTCCTTTTTTCTCACACTTTTATATCTATCCGTGTGTGTGTGTGTGTGTGTGTGTGTGTGTGTGTGTGAGCGTCATATGTTTGGTGTAAGACTTGTGGTGTTTGTTGCAATCACACAGAAGTGACGAAGCCTCTCCTCACTTCCTTACTTCACAGGTACTGACCAAATGCAGAAACACGGAGAACTTTTGTGTACAGAGGAGGAGGAGGAGGAGGAGGAGGAAGATTACAAAAGAAGACAAACAACAACATATCTCGAGGTCTTAGTCAGCTTGTTTGTGTAACTATCTTAGAATAATGGAAGTAACGAAAGACACTGAATAACACAAAAGAGGAAAAGATAGGAAGGTATAAGGAAGAGTATTAAGAAGAAGAGGGAGACAATTGCATAGGATTTCTTAAGTCAAAGATACAGTAACCAATCTTTTGTTCCTCGAGTGACATGAAAACTTATTCTAACTTTGAAAAAAAATATATAATACAGAAAAAGAAAAAGAAAAATCACAGCACTACCTTTTTCCTTCACAATTTCATACGTCAAAAGAAACAATAACATCACTCCTGACCCTGGAGTGATGTGGAATACTCAAAACCTTCCACTTTCATTGAAATAAACAACAACTGAGAAAGTAGAGAGAGAGAGAGAGAGAAATAGGAGAAAGGGAAGAATAACCACAAAACCTTCCACTTTCACTTCATAGGTTAAAAAAACAACACATTTTCGACAACTGAGTGACATGAAAACTCATTCGAGAGAGAGAGAGAGAGAGAGAGAGAGAGAGAGAGAGAGAGAGAGAGAAAATGTAGAAAAGAAAAAAAAGGAAAACAATATGCAGTCTACTTCCTTACCCCTCCACCGTCACAGTTTCTTAGTAAAAACGAGACCGAACATGAAATCAGTCGTTAGTTCAGGCAAGAGTTAAGATTTTAGTAGGAAATTTTACCTGACGAAGATCCGGCACGTGGTTAGGGCTCTTTCCCCAGTCAACCCGGTGGGGCTCAAGCTGACGGGGCCGCGGCAGGAAGGCAGGGGGGCGCGGTCTTCAAACTTGCGACACAAAGGAAGGCCGTCACAAGTTTTGCCGCAACACTACAAGGAAATCTACGTACGTCAGAGAGGCTTAGATCCCTTACTCCTTCAGCCCTAATGTGTCTGTATATCGTCTGAGGTGTGTTCAAGACTTTCTCTCTCTCTCTCTCTCTCTCTCTCTCTCTCTCTCTCTCTCTCTCTCTCTCTCTCTCTCTCTCTCTCTCTCTCTCTCTCTCTCTCTCTCTCTCTCTTTTATCTTTCATCCTGAACGTGACTTGCATGTGTGTGTGTGTGTGTGTGTGTGTGTGTGTGTGTGTGTGTGTGTGTGTGTGTGTGTGTGTGTGTGTGTGTGTGTGTGTGTGGGAATGTTTTACAGAACCGAGTGACTGAACTGTGCAAGACATCTCAGGTTTTTATTTTTTCTCTTTTTTTATTTATATAAGATTGAAGAGCAGATGTGGTGCAGTCTTTAAAATTCGTTTGTTAGAGAGGAAAAAATAGGAGGGGGAAGATGATGATGATGATGATGATGATGATGATGATGATATATTGTAACTCGATTATAGTAGTAGTAGTAGTAGTAGTAGTAGTAGTAGTAGTAGTAGTAGCAGCAGCAGCAGCAGCAGCAGCAGAAGTAGCAGGAAAAACAGCAATATTAACAGCAGTAGATATATAGACAGACAGATAGATAGACAAACAGATAGATAAATAGAGAGATAGACAGACACATAGATATATAGAAAAATTAATACATACATACACACAGACAGACAGATAAATAAGTAGATGTATAAGTGAATGGATAGATAAATAGATAAATAAAAAAAACGAGATTAGCAATGGAAAAAAGGCGCAACTCAGCACACTAGAGAACAGAAGGCCAGACAAGGCAGGCAGGTGAGTGAGGCAGGAAGGTAGCGGCGTTTCACCCTTCCCTATCTCGCCCCGCCTCTCACGAAACACAAGGGGTACCCACAAAAGAAGAAAACAGCGCTAACTCATTGGAACGATCGGAAAAGTAGGAAAAGTCTGTGTCCTGTTCTGTTTTTTATGTATACAGCACCGCCTCCCCGCGTCATTTATCACTGTCATGGCCCTTGTGAGTCATTACAATTCCTGACGAGTAAAAGACAAACGTTGGCAGACAGACGAACCATTTCTAACGTACACGCCTCGCTTTGTTTACCATGAATACTAAATGTTGATGGAATATGTACGAACTCTGGCCCTCACTACCACCATCACCATCACCATCACAGAGACAATCCTTGAAACGTGACGTGACAGCCTTACAACTGAGACTCCTGCATCAATTTAAGCGGGAAGTGGGTCGGACGGGAGGAACCATGGCGGGAAGGAGTCATGAGAGTTGGAGGTTGAGGCAGGGTGGAGCTGGAATGAGGATGAGGGAGCAGAGAGGCAGGACGCAAGGTGATGGAGGGATGCAAGCGTGAGGGCGGTGAGCTAAGGCGTTGGTGAAGAGTGAAGGGCCTTTAGTGTATGCTGACGGAGGCGCTGACGTAGATAAGAGCAGCCAGACGCGGCGGGGTGCGGTGAACCGGTAAGGAGCAGCAGGAGGAACGGGGGAAGGAGAAGGAGGAAGAAGAAAGGGGGGAACTAGAGAGCATTGAGGCAAAATGTGAGTTTACTTAATCTTGTGTCGTGTTTATCAACTTCTGACGTCTGTTCTCCTTCGTTTTATTGTATCCTGCTTCTCTTCCTCCTCCTCCTGCTCTGGTTTCTTCATTCTTGCTGCCATAAAGATTTCCTCGTCGTCTCTTCTTTTTCTATTCTTTTTTTTTTTTTTTTTTTTTGCTTTTTTTCTATTTTTTTACATAGGAGGGACAAGTAACCAGGAGCTTCTTAGCCAATGATGTTATTGTTGCTCTTGTTCTTCTTTTTCTGTTTTTCTTCCCCTTTTCTTTTAATACTGCTATCTTCTTCTAATTCTTCTTCTAATTCTTCTTTTCATTTATTTCCTTTTTCTTTCCTCATTGTATCCTTTTCTTCCCTCAGTACACCCACCTCCCCTCTCCTCGCTCCTCAACACACTGGAAAGGCTTCACTCCAGAAGTACCCACGTAGACACAGAGCACTGACTCGGATCGTGAAGAAACAAAAGTGGAACGTCTTGTGGTTGGGCGAAGGGGTCAGCACGAAGCATTGACTTTGTGAAGCGATTGCACGGTCGTCTTCTTGTCTTTCTTTACTCACAGCCTCTCAGTTCCACAGTGAGACCCGTATCGAGAAAGGCTTTGTTCTCTTACCACGGATATTTTCAAAGACTACAGAGACAATTAGCCGGGTTCTTAAGAGTGTTTCTCCTTTTTGGCAGAATGTAATTATTGTTCATCTGTTACAAAAATGGTAGAAATATATTTGAAATCCCGTGTAGTTTCAACTGGAGCATT
Organism: Portunus trituberculatus; assembly: GCF_017591435.1. Lineage (NCBI taxonomy): Eukaryota > Metazoa > Arthropoda > Malacostraca > Decapoda > Portunidae > Portunus > Portunus trituberculatus. The sequence goes on from NC_059273.1 coordinate 3,375,716, forward strand.
TTGAAATTAGTGGAGGTGTGGCGCAGAAGTGTTTCAGAATACAAGCCAGGTTATAGCAATAGTGTAAGTTCGATATTAGTGATAGTAATAGTAATAGTCAACTCATTTGTATATAAAAAAAAAAATTTGAAGCAAAGAATATAAGGAAGAAATGAGAACTACAATATTGCAGCAACTATATAGAGAAGAAAACACGTTATTAGAACATACCTGTTGAAAATTAGATATATTGAAGAAACCAAGATAAACAATACACAAAATTTAACCAATAAAGAAATGAAAGGGTGACAAGACAGAAGAGAAGGAACAGATCAGGCAGTACCGTTCCAAAGACAACACTTCGGACCAGCTCAGCACGTGATGGCGAACAAAGGAAGTGAGCCAAGCGAAAAAGGGACCAGAGGAGGAAGGGAAGAAGTAGGGGAGGAAAGATGACGGTTGTAGGAAACTCAAACAAACACTTTTATTCATTTGAAGGGATTTATTTAAGGGACGTGTGTTTACCTGATGGTGTTGCCGGAAATGATACCTGAGATAACATACCTTACCTGTTTCCTGCTTGCTTTCCTTATTCCCATGACTAATGATTATTCAAATAGAAGTTTTTTTTAACACGTTTCCTTAACTAACTTCTATTATTTTCTTTATTTTCTGTGATATTAATGATTTTTCTATATGATTCGCTGTTTATAGGAGTATATTGGATGACTCTCTCTCTCTCTCTCTCTCTCTCTCTCTCTCTCTCTCTCTCTCTCTCTCTCTCTCTCTCTCTCTCTCTCTCTCTCTCTCTCTCTCTCTCTCTCTCTCTCACACACACACACACACACACACACACACACACACACACACACACACACACACACACACACACACACACACACACACACACACACACCATGTCCTAATCGCCCTGTGTCGCAGTAACAAGTTCTCACAACCACCACCACCACCACCACCACCACCACCACTTTCTACGACACAGGAGGTGGGCGAGACAAAGGCCTGGCGAGCTGCTTTTGCGTCTTGGGTCATGAGTGTAACCTCCCCATCAAAACATTTACCGGAGCGAGGATAATGTTCTGTTATAATGGGAAACACTTGCTGGAACATTAAAGTCAACATGTTAATCGTCGTCACACTCCTCTTCCACTCCTCTCCCAGTCTTCTTTCTCTCTTCTCCTCCCACCTTTGCCCTCCTCTCTCCTCTCCTCTTCTCCTGACCCCCCAACCTTAACCTCTTCAGTACCATGACGCGTTTCCATATTCATTCTGCTTACTGTTTGGTGATTTTATACAGCTTCACAAACTTATGTAGGGGATTAAAATAGTGAAGACTGTGGCCATTAATCCTCTGACCTCTATAGGCCCTTTCTAGTGTCAATAAAATGGTCTAATCGTACACAAATTTCATAGTAAAAATATATTCCAGTATTGAAGTGGTTAAGAGAACAGCGTAGCACCTAAGCCTGTTTACGTGTGTGTCATCCAAGTGTGTTTATCCTATTGACTCATGAATGTTGACCCTTTCACTGTGGTACAAAACAACTAACAAGAGGAAAAGTAGTGCATGAAATCTTTATAAGCGTGTACAAGAGAGTAGGTTTAAGTGTATATTTTGCAGTTCCTAAGCAGTTTAAAGGTTGGAAGTGGCTGTAGGAGGAGTAAAGATCTCTCAAGAGTGCTTAGTTATTAAGAAAAGATGTACCAAAGGATTTAAACACAGTAATAGGGATTAAAGTAATATCTCCTGCTCCTCTTCTCTTCTTTTCCGTTGTTCCTCGTGTTATGTTTTCTTCACATGAGCGAGTGTGTATGTGTAAGTGTGTGTTTTGGTGTGATGGTGGTGGTGGTGATGTTAATAGTGGTGTGATAACCTGGTTTTCTTTGCTCCTTTCTTGTGTGTTTTGGTGATGTTTTATGTTACACACTGACTGACTGAGTGACAGAGAGAGAAAGAGAGAGAGAGACAGAGAAACAGAGACAGAGAATCAGACTTGTTTACACTTTTAATACATGATCATACTGACTCCACGAAAACTCAAATGGATACATAGAAAGAAAGAAAATAAAACACAAACACATACTCCCCGTCGTGGATCACCAACGGTGGGAAGAAAAAGTAAAATCAAAAGAAAAAGAGAGAAAATCAAGAACTCTGCCACCTTACCTTCCTTCCCGCCAACCTGTCCACCCACTTACTAAATTGTGCAACTAATTCTTCCTCCTTTATTCCTCGCTCGCCACCTCTTCCTCGCCATCTTGAGGAATGACTAACGTGAAGCGAACAATATAAAAAGATGTACAATTTGCTCACAAGGAACAGAAGAACCGGAGATTTCAATGCGTTTTTGGTGGAATCCATGAAAAAGATCAAGAATTAAAGGACAGAGATGAGATAAATACCTGTTTCGTGTACGTGAGAGAGAGAGAGAGAGAGAGAGAGAGAGAGAGAGAGAGAGAGAGAGAGAGAGAGAGAGAGAGAAAGTTCAATACTGTAATTTCTCTTCCTTTATCGTAACTCACAAAAACCTCTATCCTCCTTTCTCCTCCTCTTCCTCCTCCTCCTCCTCCTCCTCCTCCTCCTCTTCTTCCTCCCCTTCCTCCCCTCCCTCTGCCTCATCTCGTCTCCCCCCCACTTCACCGCATCGCCCCTGAAGTCAAAGGCAGTGAGCGACCACAAGCGGTACATTCCCGTATCCGGCTACACGACGGGACTCACACAGCCGCGAGCTATTGAACACACACACACACACACACACACACACACACACACACACACACACACACACACACACACACACACACACACACACACACACACACACACACACACACACACACACACACACATTGGTCACACAGATACGCAAATGATACAGAGAGAGAGAGAGAGAGAGAGAGAGAGAGAGAGAGACAGACAGACAGACAGACAGACAGACAGACATATCAATAGACAGACAGACAGAGACAGACGCACAAAAAGACAGGAAACCACGAGAAATGAGGACAAGACAACGAAGGAAACAAAAACCAAAGTAATTAGAGACAACAAAGCGAAAACTGGAACATAAGAACAAAGAGAGAGAGAGAGAGAGAGAGAGAGAGAGAGAGAGAGAGAGCACATAAACACTCAAGACACTCACACACACATGGACAGGAGGAGGAGGAGGAGGAGGAGGAGGAGGAGCAAACCTTTATCTAGTGACGTAGGTTCAGTATACAAAAACCAGGAGGAAGTTGTACCATTTGAATATTCTGCCTGATACTGAATCTTGCTTGCAGTGGAGGCAGTGGTGGTGGTGGTGGTGGTGGTGGTGATGTTTTTGTCCTTCTTGCTTCTGTTGTTCCAGGCAATTTCGAGCGTCTGGTTTTATGTATTAGTGTATTTATAGTTAGCAAGTTTTTCGCTCTCTCTTGATCAGCTAGAATTTTCCCCTTGAGCACCTTGTTGTCTCCCTGAACTTAGTGCTTTAACTGGAGGAGCATCACATGGCGTCGCAGTGGCGGTGACATTCTTTGTTCCAGGATGAGAATGTTTCCTGCGTGGCCTGGCTGATGAGAAAATGGAGGAGGAGGAGGAGGAGGAGGAGAAGTGGTGGTGATGGTGAAGTATAAGAATAAGCAACAACAATAAAAATAACAATTAAGAAGAAAATAAGACTGAAACAAAGCATGGCAATAATAATGATAATGGTAATGATAACAAAAACAACAAGAGGAGAAAGAAGAAGAAAGGAAGGAGGAGGAGGAAGAAGAGAGGAAGAGAGGGGAAAGGAGAGAAGAAGAGAAGGGGAAAGAAGACAAACAGATCTTTTCATCAGACTAACCCCATCCTTAGTCTTAAGCTCGTATTATCAAACACCTGTCCTTCACCTCCACCATTTGTTTTTTTTAAGTTGTTTTTATTACTCTAGAGGCAGAGTGACAAGATGGATAGATGGATTTGAGCTTAGTCGCCGCAACAACGAAGGTCACATGGCGCCGCTACAATATGTTAATTATGACTAAAAGTAATTAAAAACAATGATATTAAAAGTAACTAAAAATACTAAAAATACAATAAAACGAAATCAAACATTAAAAAGTGACAAGATTTCTACACTATTCACTGTATACACACTCCTGAATACCTTGCTAATCATCTCTGCGGCCCTTGAATACAGTCGTGGAGAGAGAGCAAAGCATTTCTGAGTACGAACCTTAGGCCAGAAGATAAAAACAATATTTATCCTCTCATTATGCATCGTTCATAATTATTTGTCTTCCTCTTCTTCGTGCATTTGTT